>NC_137920.1:78061361-78071361 GCF_963457725.1 Sprattus sprattus
GTGTCAAGCCGAGCTATCTCTCGTGATAAGATCAAGCTGAGATGCTGATTATCACTGACAGATCACACTGCTGTCCCAATGTCCCAGTGCACACCCCCCCCCCCCCCCCCTCCGACACACCCACCCACCCACCCCGCACCCCCAAACACACACACACCTTCCCAGTCCCCTCCCCCCACCCATCCCCCCCCTCTCCCTTCCTCTCTCTCCTTCCTTCCCCTCGTCTACTTGTCTTCTCTCTCCTTTCTTCTCTGTCTGTCTATCCCTTATCTGTCTGTCTATCCCTTACCTCTCTGTCTATCCCTTCTCTGTCTGCCTGTCTGTCTATCCCTTATCTGTCTGTCTGTCTGTCTGTCTATCCCTTATCTGTCTGTCTGTCTATCCCTTATCTGTCTGTCTGTCTATCTATCCCTTATCTGTCTGTCTGTCTATCCCTTATCTGTCTGTCTGTCTATCTATCCCTTATCTGTCTGTCTGTCTATCTCTTCTCTGTTTGTCTGTCTATCCCTTCTCTGTCTGTCTGTCTATCCCTTCTCTGTATCTCCTCATGTCAACCTCAGCGCTCTGGTTCACCCTTTGTCTCCCACTCTGGCTTTCGCTGCGCAGTGTTTCGCTTCTTTACTCTTTTATTTTTTTGGCTTCTTTGTCCTAAGTATTCGAGGATATTCCATTGCCATGGCAACTCTAAATAGGGTGGGGTCTTCCCTGCTCTCTGCTCCCTGATTGGCTGCTGGCAGGCCCAGTGACAGCGAGAGTGGGAGAAAAGCCTCTTACGTTTCTGTGTTGTGTTTTTGTTTTTCAGTTGCAGACACATGCACGTGCTTCTCTTGGGTGCTTCCTTTGAATATGTTCTGACCGAGGGTTTGGTGTGTTTGCCAGTCAGAGTTGTCCAGTGTTGGCTATTCAAAGCGCTGTCACACACAGTCCATTCAGTAATGACAGCACCTCACCAGCGCACTCAGATGGTATCCGCTTGAGTGTACTGTACACGTGGGTTGTGTTTGCATTGAATGGTACAGTGAGTGACCTTACACTCAGGCCAGTCAATGTCTTTAGTCAGTCAGCCCAACGCCAGGTTGGAGATCAGTCAGGTAGAGCAGACAAAATGGCCGAAGGGTGCTAGGCAGAAGCTCCCTCTGGAAAGGCATCAGCCACCGATGAAGCAGAGAGTTCCCTAATCTCCCCCAGACCAAAGGCAGGCCCGTTATAGAGCCACCAGAACCAAGGCAGGCCCGTATCAGAGCCACCAGACCCAAGGCAGGACTGTTTCAGTGCCAGTGGTACCAGACCCAAGGCAGGCCCGTTTCAAAGCCACCAGACCAAAGGCAGGCCCGTATCAGAGCCAGTGGCTGCCTGGGTGTCCTATGTCTGAGAGGGTGTGTTAAGTTATTCTTAGCACCTTTTTGGTTAGTCAATTTAAATTTGGTTGATTGTAAAGTGATAATGCTTTTGCAAATTGGAAATGTTATCACAAAAAAAATTAAGATAAAATCAAAGAATGTTAAATGGAAATGGCAATCAACCATTCTCTGCCAGAAGATTTTTACTGCTCAACTTGCTTTTGTGTAGGACTGCAGGAATCACAAAGTTCACAGATACTGCAGTCACAGGTGTTCATAGTGCAGTCAGAGGTGTTCATAGTGCAGTCACAGGTGTTCATAGTGCAGTCACAGGTGTTCATAGTGCAGTCAGAGGTCACAGGTGTTCATAGTGCAGTCACAGGTGTTCATAGTGCAGTCAGAGGTCACAGGTGTTCATAGTGCAGTCACAGGTGTTCATAGTGCAGTCACAGGTGTTCATAGTGCAGTCACAGGTGTTCATAGTGCAGTCACAGGTGTTCATAGTGCAGTCACAGGTGTTCATACTGCAGTCACAGGTGTTCATAGTGCAGTCACAGGTGTTCATAGTGCAGTCAGAGGTCACAGGTGTTCATAGTGCAGTCACAGGTGTTCATAGTGCAGTCACAGGTGTTCATAGTGCAGTCACAGGTGTTCATAGTGCAGTCACAGGTGTTCATAGTGCAGTCACAGGTGTTCATACTGCAGTCACAGGTGTTCATAGTGCAGTCACAGGTGTTCATAGTGCAGTCACAGGTGTTCATAGTGCAGTCACAGGTGTTCATAGTGCAGTCACAGGTGTTCATAGTGCAGTCACAGGTGTTCATAGTGCAGTCACAGGTGTTCATAGTGAGGTCACAGGTGTTCATAGTGCAGTCACAGGTGTTCATAGTGCAGTCACAGGTGTTCATAGTGCAGTCACAGGTGTTCATAGTGCAGTCACAGGTGTTCATAGTGCAGTCACAGGTGTTCATAGTGCAGTCACAGGTGTTCATAGTGCAGTCACAGGTGTTCATAGTGAGGTCACAGGTGTTCATAGTGCAGTCACAGGTGTTCATAGTGCAGTCACAGGTGTTCATAGTGCAGTCACAGGTGTTCATAGTGCAGTCACAGGTGTTCATAGTGCAGTCAGAGTTCACAGGTGTTCATAGTGCAGTCACAGGTGTTCATAGTGCAGTCAGAGGTGTTCATAGTGCAGTCAGAGGTGTTCATAGTGCAGTCAGAGGTGTTCATAGTGCAGTCACAGGTGTTCATAGTGCAGTCACAGGTGTTCATAGTGCAGTCAGAGGTCACAGGTGTTCATCTCTGTGATGTCACTTCCTCTCCCCTCTTCAGAGAACTCCCTCCTGCGTTACGTCGGCGAGGACAAGGCCACACATGAAGAGTATCTGATTGGCCGCAGCAGCAGCAGTAGGCGGAGCCGCAAGAAGAGTGAAAAAGGTGTTAGCCCCTCCCACTATGCTTTAGTTCCCGCCCTCCAGATGGACATGATGCGGCAGGCCACGCCCACACCCACGCCCACCTCCGACACTGTTTCCATTCACCACGTGAGTGACATCACACCTACGCTTTCCTTTGTAGTTCTTAAACAACCTCAGCATTTAATTTATTTTTTAGATTTACTCCATTCCATCTTATGTCATACCAGCCAAGTAACGTTTAAATGCGGTTAGGCCCCAGTTCGTGTTTTGTTTGGGGCATAAACCGACTGGCTTCCGTTTCCAGGGCCCTATTCCTCTCCCTATAAAACACTAATATACACTAATATCGCTCCTTCGCCAGTGGGATCTCTGAGGAAGGGAGCTGCCATTTTTTTCCGGGGGAGTGGCAAGCTTACCCAGCTGTTAGCCTGTTAGCCTAAAGCTGTTAGCCTGCACTGGAGCAGGTTCAAGTTCATTGAAGTGTTGCTATGGTGATTTAGCCAAAGTTGCTTCGACGAACCGAAAAGACGGACTTATGTTATCTTATCCTGAAAATTATATCGGTAACTCGAGTTCTTTGAGATCGCCCAAGATCCGTTATTCCATCATGATGAGTTCTTGTATGAGCGCTACTGATTCAGCCGACAAGGAATCATTTATTTACAAGACCTTCTCGAGCCATTTATTGCAAAACAACATTGACTGTCTCACAGACTGTATGCATAGTGCTTTTTTTGCGAGTGGTACATTTTTGTAGTGTTGCCGATGCGGAGAACAAAGCTCATAATTACATGACAGTGTTATTAGTACACCATAGCATAGCGTTTTTGTAGAAAATGATAAAGGTGGACTCATGATAAGAATAGAGAGAAATACACACAATTTATTTTCACTGCTTCAATTTATTGAATTTCTTATTAATACATTTACATTTAGTCATTTAGCAGACGCTTTTATTCAAAGCGACTTACAAGCAAGGGGAATCGAATAAGCAACCTTGCAGTTACTATATAACTCCTCTAAACAACTCCTTTACCCCCGTACCACTGTCGCACTTTACCCCCTGTACCACTGTCGTAATGTATACATACATAGATATCCCCCCATACACAGCCCAATACACAGCTTCTTGTCTTGCTCTTGCAGCGGTGTTGGATTTTGCCATGATTATGGTCTTGTATTCTTCATAAGCATCTATGATCATCTCCTGCTCACCAGCGGAGAAAAAAAAGGCTCTTTCTTTGAGATTGTAGCCATTGTAGAAAATCATGGTTTTGTTGATCGACACTTCCCCCTTTTGAAGTAGGACGGGCACGCGCAATTGCCCTGATAAGTGAAGTCTGGTTCGAATTAACGACATTGTTTGAGCAAGGATCAGCCTTGGACGAACCAAGATAGGCTGTCCTCAATCATCGCGTTAATTTAAACTGGTTAATGGGACATTTGATCGACTTAATTGAACCATGTACGAAGAATAGGGCCCTGTTTTGTTTAGGACATAAACTGACTGGTTTCCGTTTCCTGTTTTGTTTAGGACATAAACTGACTGGTTTCTACTTCCTGTTTTGTTTAAGACATAAACTGACTGGTTTCTACTTCCTGTTTTGTTGCAGATGTTTGATCAGGCATCGTTGCTGTCAAGGTCGAAGAAGAAACTCAGAGGTGAAGTTTCACACAGCCTCGCAGTACACTACTGTGCAATACACTGCTACAGTATATTACTAGAGTACACTACTGTGCAATACACTGCTACAGTATATTACTAGAGTACACTACTGTGCAATACACTGCTACAGTATATTACTAGAGTACACTACTGTGCAGGGGCGCCTGCAGAAAAAAATTGTGAGGTACGCACAGACCCACCAACGCGCCCCCCCCCCCCCCCCCCCCCCCCCAAATAATGCACATTAACACTTGCGCGCAGATAATGGGTTACAGCCAAAACGCATTGCTCCTCTAATTTAAGTTAATTCTCCTTCTGCATATTGTTTTTGTAGTTTTTCAGTGTCGAGTTCCAAATCTGTGTGAATATTCATGAGAGCAAGTCCGGTCAGTCTTTTGTCAGTCATCGTACTTTGTAGATAGGCTATGTCTTAAGATTGTAGCTACTGAATTACCGCTCAGCAGACGTTGTGGAAACAGGCATTGTCAACCAGACGCAATAAATGTTTGGGTAGAAATTTGCAGAACTTTCCAGGGCTTAACAAAGCTCACTGCGATTTGGCTGTAACTCATTTAGCTGTTTCCACAGCTCCAGCTCTGCATCCTCATCGGACATTAGTTGTCCGTACTCCGATTTTATTTCCTGCCATACATTGTTGGAAATGGACGAGGGGCGTAAGATACTGAAGCAAACCCTGCATATCAGTGATGCTGATCATAAGTCACATGACTCCATTCATTTGGACAGGGAGTTTGTAGTACCGCAATTTTTTGCCCGCCCCTCTGTCTGCAGTTTCCCTATTGTAATATGCGTTCATAATATTTGATTACAATGGCAATGCATGGGTCGGGCAGGGACCAGCGTTTGTCAGATAACTTTTCTAAGCGTTTGTTTGTGCTTTAATCACTATTCGTTTGTTTGTGCCTTGTGCACAATGGCCAGGCTCAGCGCATGATTTCAGACTCTCTCTCTTTTTTTTTTCTCGCGTAGCAGAAGGTACGCACAGTGCGTACAGCCGTACGGCTGCAGGCGCCACTGCTACTGTGCAATACACTGCTACAGTATATTACTAGAGTACACTACTGTGCAATACACTGCTACAGTATATTACTAGAGTACACTACTGTGCAATACACTGCTACAGTATATTACTAGAGTACACTACTGTGCAATACACTGCTACACTATATTAGTAGAGTACACTACTACAGTATATTACTAGAGTACACTACTGTGCAATACACTACTACAGTATATTACTAGAGTACACTACTGTGCAATACACTGCTACAGTATATTACTAGAGTACACTACTGTGCAATACACTGCTACAGTATATTACTAGAGTACACTACTACAGTATATTACTAGAGTACACTACTGTGCAATACACTACTACAGTATATTACTAGAGTACACTACTGTGCAATACACTACTACAGTATATTACTAGAGTACACTACTGTGCAATACACTGCTACAGTATATTACTAGAGTACACTACTACAGTAGATTACTAGAGTACACTACTGTGCAGAACACTACTACAGTAGATTACTAGAGTACACTACTGTGCAATACACTACTACAGTATATTACTAGAGTACACTACTGTGCAATACACTGCTACAGTATATTACTAGAGTACACTACTGTGCAATACACTACTACAGTATATTACTAGAGTACACTACTGTGCAATACACTGCTACAGTATATTACTAGAGTACACTACTACAGTAGATTACTAGAGTACACTACTGTGCAGAACACTACTACAGTAGATTACTAGAGTACACTACTGTGAAATACACTACTACAGTATATTACTAGAGTACACTACTGTGCAATACACTGCTACAGTATATTACTAGAGTACACTACTACAGTAGATTACTAGAGTACACTACTGTGCAGAACACTACTACAGTAGATTACTAGAGTACACTACTGTGCAATACACTACTACAGTATATTACTAGAGTACACTACTGTGCAATACACTGCTACAGTATATTACTAGAGTACACTACTACAGTAGATTACTAGAGTACACTACTGTGCAGAACACTACTACAGTAGATTACTAGAGTACACTACTGTGCAATACACTACTACAGTATATTACTAGAGTACACTACTGTGCAATACACTGCTACAGTATATTACTAGAGTACACTACTACAGTAGATTACTAGAGTACACTACTGTGCAGAACACTACTACAGTATATTACTAGAGTACACTACTGTGCAATACACTGCTACAGTATATTACTAGAGTACACTACTACAGTAGATTACTAGAGTACACTACTGTGCAGAACACTGCTACAGTATATTACTAGAGTACACTACTACAGTAGATTACTAGAGTACACTACTACAGTAGATTACTAGAGTACACTACTGTGCAGAACACTGCTACAGTATATTACTAGAGTACACTACTACAGTAGATTACTAGAGTACACTACTGTGCAATACACTGCTACAGTATATTACTAGAGTACACTACTGTGCAATACACTGCTACAGTATATTACTAGAGTACACTACTACAGTAGATTACTAGAGTACACTACTGTGCAGAACACTGCTACAGTATATTACTAGAGTACACTGCTACAGTATATTACTAGAGTACACTACTACAGTAGATTACTAGAGTACACTACTGTGCAGAACACTGCTACAGTATATTACTAGAGTACCCTACTACAGTAGATTACTAGAGTACACTACTGTGCAATACACTGCTACAGTATATTACTAGAGTACACTACTGTGCAATACACTGCTACAGTATATTACTAGAGTACACTACTCAAGTACACTACTACAGTACACTACTAGAGTACACTACTCAAGTACACTACTACAGTACACTACTAGAGTACACTACTCAAGTACACAACTACAGTACACTACTAGAGTACACTACTCAAGTACACAACTACAGTATATTACTAGAGTACACTACTCAAGTACACAACTACAGTACATTACTAGAGTACACTACTCAAGTACACAACTACAGTACATTACTAGAGTACACTACTCAAGTACACAACTACAGTACATTACTAGAGTACACTACTCAAGTACACAACTACAGTACATTACTAGAGTACACTACTGTGCAGAACACTACTACAGTATATTACTAGAGTACACTACTCAAGTACACAACTACAGTGCACTACTACATTGCACCACTACGCTATATTACACAGTAATCATTTTACATCTTCCAGCATTATTTCATGACGGAAATGAAACACTCTTCTGCTGTTTACGTAAAGAGCAAAAAACAAAGAAAGAACCTGAACTAAACCCCTCTGACACGTGTGCACTGGCCTCAGTGCTTCTCTCCGCCTGTCGGTTCGAGTGAAAGAACCTTTCTTCTTGAATGATGTGGGCAGGATTCCAGAGAGACTTTAGCGCTCAAAGCCAAATAATAATGTTGGAAATGTTCTCAACACAGGAAAACACTGCAGCGGTGGCTAAAGGTCGTGTGTTTGTTTACACATGAAAATCGGAAAAATACACAACCTTTCTACTTGAATGTTGTGGGCAAGTAGGTAGGATGCCAGAGTACATTAAGGTTTCTTTCCCACGCTGCTGCGGTGTGCAGGACGGTTATTTAGGGCTCTCTCCATTAATCACCTCATATCATCTCATCTCCTCACTTTTTCTTTCCTCTCCTCTCCTCCCCTCCTCCTCTTCCTCCCCTCCTTCTCTCTTCTCCTCCTCTCCTCTCTTCCTCCTCTCCTCCCCTCCTCATCTCTTCTCTTCCTCCCCTCCTCCTCTCTTCTCCTCCTCCTCTCCTCTCCTCTCCTGTCCTCCTCTCTTCTCCTCCTCTCCTCTCTTCCTCCCCTCCTCCTCTCTTCTCCTCCTCCTTTCCTTTCCTCCCCTCTGCCTCCCCTCCTCCTCTCCTCTCTTTCTCCTCTCCTCCCCTCCTCCTCTCCTCTCCTCTCCTCTCCTCTCCTCTCCTCTCCTCTCCTCTCCTCTCCTCCTCTCCTCTCCTCTCCTCTCCTCTCCTCTCCTCTCCTCCTGTAGTGGGGTCTGTCTCGTCCGTCAGCAAGCGGCGGATCTCCTGTAAGGACCTGGGCCAGGCTGACTGCGAGGGCTGGCTATGGAAGAAGAAGGATGCTAAGAGCTACTTCTCTCAGAAGTGGAAGAAGTACTGGTTCATCCTCAAGGGCTCCTGTCTCTACTGGTACAGCAACGAGGAGGTGAGTGGAAGAAGTACTGGTTCATCCTCAAGGGCTCCTGTCTCTACTGGTACACCAACGAGGAGGTGAGTGGAAGAAGTACTGGTTCATCCTCAAGGGCTCCTGTCTCTACTGGTACACCAACGAGGAGGTGAGTGGAAGAAGTACTGGTTCATCCTCAAGGGCTCCTGTCTCTACTGGTACACCAACGAGGAGGTGAGTGGAAGAAGTACTGGTTCATCCTCAAGGGCTCCTGTCTCTACTGGTACAGCAATGAGGAGGTGAAGGGGTTGTGCTGTGCTATACTGTGCTTTTATTATTTATTAGAGATACTGCAGTTGTTTTTATAAACTCTACCCAATTGTGTCCTGAAAATGTGTCCTTAAAATGTGTCCTGAAATGTGTCCTGCAATGTGTCCTGAAAGTGTGTCATGAACTTTCCTGTACAAGCTTTTAGTTATTAGAGATACTGCAGTTGTTTTTATAAACTCTACCCAAGTGTGTCCTGAAAGTGTGTCCTGAAAATGTATCTCTGTCTCCCAGGACGAGAAGGCTGAAGGTTTTGTCAGTCTCACAGAGTTTAACATAGACCGCGCCAACGAATGCCGCAAAAAATAGTGAGTGCCTCAGGCCTTATTTACTTTCTATCAAGCTGGGGGGAAAACAATACAACAACTGCCCCAGTGACATGCACTGTCAGAGTACTGTTAAACAGCCAGCACATAGACATCCTATTCTGCATCACCTGTTCACCTTTACATAGTGGATACTGTGTCACAGTGTTGGTGCGGATGATGTGAGATGATGTGTATATACTGATGAGATGTTTGTGTGTGTGTTTGTGTGTGTGTGTGTGTGTGTGTGTGTGTTCCAGTGCTTTCAAGGCCTGCCATCCGAAGATCAAGAGTTTTTACTTTGCTGCAGACAGTGTGGATGACATGACCAGGTGAGAATGGTCGAGGGAGTATTCTAGTGATAAATGTAGTAGCAAAACCTATAACCCTACTGATGTTACCACCTGGAGAGTGCGGGTGCAGATCTGTTTGACTCGCAGTCAGTTCCCTTGAATAAATCCCAAAAGGTTGTGTTCCCGTTGTGTTTGCTGAACTATTTATTGCAACAAAAAATAAACATGAAACATAAATCCATTCTGTCCGGACGGATGAGTGTTTGAATGTGGCGTAGGCCAATATGAGGTCTGCTCTAGTGATGGCATGACTCTATACTCTCCATACAGCTGATTCAATTTAGTTTGATTTATATATTTATTATATACAATGGTGTCCAGGCGCTTTAAAGCCAGACATGGACATGATCAGTGCATGAGCTGTTTGAGCCAGACACCCCTGTGGTTGCAGCA
>NC_137920.1:78083861-78098861 GCF_963457725.1 Sprattus sprattus
GCCACGCCACGCCACGCCAAATCGCATCACGCCACTCCACGCCATCTTCCCTGGATCCAATCGCTCCATCTCACCTTGCAGAACACTGGTCCATTCCTCAAACCCCTCCCTCAATGAAGCACTTACCCTGGGTTAAAGACAGAGTTCAGCGTTGGTGGGAGAGAATCCTACGGCCCGACAGTCGGATCAGAACTAAGCCAGACAGCAGCGGCTCTAGAGTGAACCGGGTCGGGCTCCTGGTCCAGAAGCAGTTTGGCTCTGGCTGCTCTATCAGGGGAACAAGACAGCTGTGCATGTTACTGTTGATCCACGCCTGAGGAAGCACCTGAGGAGAAGGAAGGTCATATAGAGTGGGGGCCCTTTCCCTGGGCTCTAGATCCGCTCTAGAGTAAACTGATCCATTCTAGAGTAAACTGATCCATTCTAGAGTAAACTGATCCATTGTAGAGAGTACTGATCCATTCTAGAGTGTACTGATCCATTCTAGAGTGTACTGATCCATTCTAGAGAGTACTGATCCATTCTAGAGTGTACTGATCCATTCTAGAGTATACTGGTCCGCTCTAGAGTAAACTGATCCATTCTA
This sequence comes from Sprattus sprattus, assembly GCF_963457725.1. NCBI lineage: Eukaryota > Metazoa > Chordata > Actinopteri > Clupeiformes > Clupeidae > Sprattus > Sprattus sprattus. The sequence goes on from NC_137920.1 coordinate 78,084,448, forward strand.
GAGTGCACTGATTCATTCTAGAGTATACTGATCCGCTCTAGATCCACTCTAGAGTTTACTGATCCACTCTAGATCCGCTCTATAATATACTTATCCGCTGTAGGTCCGCTATAGAGTATACTGATCCGCTCTAGATCCACTCTAGAGTTTACTGATCCACTCTAGATCCGCTCTAGAGTATACTGATCCGCTCTAGATCCACTCTAGAGTTTACTGATCCACTCTAGATCCGCTCTAGAATATACTGATCCGCTGTAGGTCCGCTATAGAGTATACTGATCCGCTCTAGATCCATTCTCGAGTATACTGATCCGCTGTAGGTCCGCTATAGAGTATACTGATCCGCTCTAGATCCATTCTCGAGTATACTGATCCGTTTGGGTCCCTCGCTATCCTAAAACTACTGCACCTGCCCTCTCTTACCCTATGCACTTTTTTTGTATTTACACTACACATGTCTGTTGCTTTTTACAATCTGGCCTTTCTTTTTCTATATATCTTGCCTCCGTGCTTTCTCTCTGTCTCATACACACATACACACATACACTCATACACACATACACACATGCACATATGAGTGTGTATGAACAGCACTCATAGTCATTGGGTGGATCTCAATAGTCTTAAAATGCTGTCTTAGCACCCTGGTGTCTTAGAACAAGAGAAGGAAGTACTGTCCCATTCTGCTTAATTTTTTTCTTTGGGGTCATAAGACACCTTAGAATACGTCACATAACGGTCATTTTTCAAGGAACCAACGATGTAGCCTTGATGCTGTCTATTACCCACAAACCTGTGCGCCACGATCCTCCCGCAACTGAAAAATGTAAACAAAGATGGCGGACCAACTCCACCGACGGTCGTGTTTTGTATGTAAATATACATGTTTTCAGCGTTTTCGCGCTTAGATTTTTCAAAAGTTACCGAGAAATAGACACTGCACTATCCGATAACACCATCATTGTAACCATCAATAATGGTTGATTTGTTTTGCGAGGCGTCAGTCAGCCAACTTTTCTAACATCAGTACGTTAGCCTACGTAAGTTAGCTACGTAAGATAGCTACGTAAGTAATCTACGTTCTTTTAGCATACTAACGTCATAAAAGAACGTTCGTAAACAACGTTTTTTTGAATAATCTCACCCTTAAAAATGACCTTGTGCAAGACAGCTGTCTGGACCAGACACCATGGTTGTAAGACAGCTCTCTTACATTTAAGAGTATTGAGATCCACCCATTGTCAGAGTGAATGAACAGGGTTTACCTCTCCCTCAACATCCACGGCTGTAGGGCCCTTGAGTAAGGCACCTAATCCCCCAACTGCTTCCTCAGCCTGGCAATGCGGTCACCCACTGCTCAATGCTCCTAGTGTGTGAGTGTGTGTGTGCTCACTGCTCCTAGTGTGTGTGTGTGTGTGTGCTCACTGCTCCTAAGTATATGATAGATTAAATGCAGAGATTTATTCTCACTGCTTACTGAAAGTGTGTGACGAATAAAGAGAACTAAACACACACTTACACACACTTACACATACACACATACACACATACACACTTACACAAACACACACTTACACATACACACATACACACATACACACACTTACACATACACACATACACACACACTTACACATACACACATACACACATACACACGGCTGCACACAGACACAACTGCTGTTTCTTTGCATCCCAACATGGGAATAGAAAAGCGGCCCGTACGCTGGAGGGTAGTCTAGTAGACTCCGCCCCCCCCCTCCCCCACAGACACACACACACACACACACACACACACACACACACACACACACACAGACACACAGACACACACAGACACACACAGACACACACACACACAAACACACACACACACACAGACACACACAGACAAACACACACACACACACACACACACACAGACACACACACACACACACACACACACACACACATTTCCTTCCACTTTAGGTATTGGACCCGTATGCTAGTAGGCCCTGTTTTCAGAGCACTTAGGAAACACAGTATTGGTCAGCACTTCAGTTCAGGGTGGGGGGCAGCTGTTTCTGCCCGCAGCTCTGCCCTCCAGGATCAATAAATCAGTTTCTGCACACACACACACACACACACACACACACACACACACACACACACACACACACACACACACACACACACACACAAACACAGACAAACACACACACACACACACACACACACACACACACACACACACACACACACACACACATACACAAACACAGACAAACACACACACACACACACACACACACACACACACACACACAAACACAGACAAACACACACACACACACACACACAAACACAGACAAACACACACACACACACACTTTAGGTATTTGACCTTTTTTATTGTATTGAGCACTGTCAATGGGAGTGTTGAGCCATCTGTGTGTCATAACTCGTCCCTAAGCCCACATATCAGGCCAGACCGATGCAGTCACTTCAGTCTTTTGCATGATCTCTGTCCATGGTCTTTGTACATACCTAGGTTCATGAGTTTGTGTATGAGTGTAGAGTGCAGAGTCGTTCCACTGTTGTCTGGTTTTTTTATATGAGAAACGGAAACAGTCCTTGTGGTTGGAATATGTCACACTGGACGCAACTGGAGAGTGTGAGTGTGTGTGTGTGTGTGAGATCTGCAATGCGTGTGTTGTACTTCATGTCGGGTTTAACTTGTCTTGTTTGTCTTAAGCTACCTACCAGGTTCAGAGTACTGAGTCATACATGGAGAAAAGACAACGGGTAGCAATAATGTGATCAATTCTGTAACAAGGATCTCAGCAAAAAAAAACAGTGTCTATTTTTGTATGCATGATATTTATCCAAAAATGTTTGTAAATGGTTTTTGTATGCTTCAACGTGTGCAATATCATGGTTTCTGCAGGTTCAACACCCTATCATTCACATTGTGGTTGAAAATGTTTTGATGTATTGAATCTTTCTTGTCAATGCAGAGAAAAAAAAATCTTTTATCAATAAACTGTTGGATGTTGCTCGGTGAAAACAACATGGCTGGTGTGGAGTAGTGTGGAATTTGGTTAAGCAGACCAGGAAGGCTTTAGAGGAACGTAACTCTAGCCATAATCTAAGATCTTATTATCCTGTTACATACTCTGAGACATTGAGGAACTTCCCAGTGTGTTCTTGAGCGACAATTTCAATGGATTCTTCTGGAAGGGGTACTCCTATGGTAACAAACCAAACCACATTCAAAATATCTCAATCATTAGCTGGCACAACACAGTCTGGAGATCCATAAAATGTCTTCGCTTCAGGAATCCTGCTCAGCAGTGCAGAGGGAATGATTACCTCAGGGGTTAACAGTGTCGAGTCTCAATAGCATCTGACCTGTCCTGCTTGGCCTCGTTGGCCTGGCACTTCAAGTCATACCTATTATTAACCCCAGGTATGACTTGAAATTCCAGGCCAATTAGGCCAATCAGGACAGGTCAGATCAAGTAGACTCCATTACCAGATGCCTTTACCTGATGTGGATTATGGTACCATACAGGTATGGTTTCTCAATAGTGTTCTCTTTGCCAGAGGAGAAATCCCACTGGTTGGCCAGTGCGTGGCTTTCCCAGATGGGCTAAAAGCACTGAGTTTAATCTGGCCAGGCAGCTGATAAGATCAAGTATATTAAAAAAATGTGTGGATTACTGGGCAGCTTTCGCTGAAACTGTAACAGAGTCTTACAGAGCGCTCGCAGTTGTCTTATCTGCGTGTGGGATGAAGATGAGCTCATTGCTTTGATCAGTGCGTGCACCTGAGGAGACGTCAGCAGTGCACCCGTTTGCAGTCGTCTCCGTCAGCAGTCTGACCTGGTATGGCCCAAATTAGGACCGGAGATGTCCCTGACAATGTCATAACTAGGCTACTGAAGGATGTAATAGCCTGGTACATTATCAGTCGAACTGTTGTTCTAAAAAGTTTAAGGGTTGTATCCCTTTATTTATGTATTTATTTAAGAATGTCTCAAAATGAGGTCAATGGAAGCTTGGAATGAATGCGTATGATGGATCATCCACAGAAGTAGATTCAACACTTCACAGACAGAATTACGGATTTACAAATGACATCTCACGACAAATACACGCGCAAAGTATAATGTATTTTTTACAAATTATAAAGTAGCCTATTTACAAATAGATTACTTTCTACAAATCATGTTATTGACGTTTATTCAAATGAGAGATAGGCTACGTATAGGTCACAAGTACGGTGTTCTGTATTTGGGAACAGATAAACGCATGTAGAGGATTGCATCTTTGTGGATCATGGTCCGTTACATTTACACATTAGATGTTGCACATTCTATTGAGACATAGTATCCTGGTACAGTTGGGTCTTGAAACGGCCCCGTGGGTTGCCGCATTCACATAACGATAAATAGCACTTGTAGGCTTCCTGTATGATTAAGCAATGAATAAAGTTCGTTATATTTCAAGATAATTAAAGGTATTGCAGTGGATTTGGCTGCCAATGGGCGTGAAGCCCCTCCCACTGGTGCTGCGAGAACGGGTCGTCCCGACGGGGATTGCCTGCCACTCCTCCCGGGGCTCACAGTCACATCCTCACTCTCCGAAACCCTGCTACAGAGCGAGGTAGCAACTGCGCAGCGCACCTTCAGTGTGTCAACTGGACTTCTCCGAACACCAGCTCCAATTCCATACCTGGCTGCCTAACCCAGGCATGGCAGACGGCTGCATCCTGTCATGGCAGTGCGACATTACACCCTCGACTTCAAGCTCTCTGCGCCAGGTAACCACCACACCGCCGCCGCTCATGCCACTTGCGACAGCACAGGAGAAAGCAATGTCTGAATTTCGCATCAGGACACAAGGGCCTCTCTGTCCCCAGCACCTCGGCTTCGCTGGCCTGTTATCCACTCAAAATAACAACCGCAGTGATAACAAAATGGTTCATGTGTGACCTTAATGTGTTGCCACTATGGGGGGAGAGGATGTAACAGTTAGGTATAATGAATAACTCACTCGCGTGCGCTCGCGTTTTGTCTATGTGTGTATGTGCAGGAATGAATCTCTCGCGCCATACAATTCACGAGATAAGCATGCGGTTATTTGACCTTCCGTGCCAGTCGTAGCTACGTTAGCAGCAACGGCTAACATTAATCTGCCCTCCTAGCTGTTCGTCTCACTTACCCTTAGCCACATCGGGAATTGTACTGACTGACAAGTATCCTGGCTAGTAAGCTAGCTAGCACGCATCGGCTTCCAAATTAGCCATAAGAGTCGGTTATGCGAGAAACGCTAACAGGTTTCCCCCCCACATTGCTTTTGAGTCACGTTGAAAATGGTCTGGAATAAGAAGTTACGCTATAATTAATGCAATTCAGATGAAAGTTTGCAGGATGGCTGTTTAAGTCACATGTTAATACACAATAAAGCAATAGAGGTACTATGCTGATTTATTTTTAGTTGAGCGTAGCCTGCATACGGACTAGCCGTCAGAGCACATTCATTCATTTGTAATCATTGTTTCAGAAGACACTTGTCTATGTGATTTTGAAGTATGAGACGGTTTAAGTGTAAGGCATTTAAAGGATGTGGAAGTCCTTGTTCTACCCGCTGGTTGAGTTCTCAATTTAGAGAGCTTACACTGAACTTCCGGTTTTAATAGCGCTGCAGTGGATGAAGTAAAATAAATTGTGTGGGCTCAATATATAAACACACATTACGGACCGGAGTTGAAATGTTGTATACGGAAACATGTATAGTCTTTTGAATTTATCAGTCATGCTGTACCCCTCCGCAAACCGGTCAAGCACCTGCCTCAAATAGGCTGTAAGTCGCCTGGAGCATATAGCGTCCGCTAGACAGTATGGCAGCTAATTATTTGACAGCCCCTCCCCCCTCCTCATCTGTCTGGTCGTGGGGTCCAGTTTCAGCGGTATAGTGTAACCGGGGCTATCTTGGTGAAAGCTGCTCATTTTGCATTTGTTAGCAATGCTTTAGGTGGGTGAATTCAATACATGAAGCTTGTCATCATATAACTATAGATGGTGAGAGAGACAACGAATGAGTGACTGTCAATCATACAGAAGTGGACAATTGTGACAATTTGACTGATGAAATGACTAAAGGACGTTGTGAAGGAAGGAAAGGGCAACGTTGAGACAGATGGACATTGGGAGCTTTAATTGTGTAGTCTGAGCAACAGAAGGTAGTACATTATTTAGCAACAGAGAGATCCACAGAAGAGGCAGGTGTAGACAATATATAGACTGAGGAAGACATAGGCAGATAGATGGAAGATGAAGAGAGAGATTGAGAGAATATTGACAGATTAAGGGAAGAGAGAGAGAGAGAGAGAGAAAGGGAAAAGGCAGAAAAAAGAAGGATAGCTTAAAAGAGAGAGGGAGTTAGTGCTCTGTTCTAAGGCTGATCTTTGATTGGGTTTGACCTCTGTCCTGTGGGGTCAGATGGATAATCCTCAGGGGTCTCTGTAGCTGTTGTTTACGGCCTAAGTCCTTAACTCTCTGGCCGTGTCACACAATCCCATGACTCGGGCCAGACTCAACCCACAGTCAGCTGCCACCTCCCACGCAGGTCTGAGTGGGTGTCTAGTGGTGTGTAGTAGCTGTGTCCTCCTATAGAGGTTGTATTTGTGTACCAGGCAGAGGGTACAGTTGAGTGAAGGGGGGGGGGGGGTTCTTGCCTGTTTGTCATCAATGGTCTCTCTCTATCTCACTGCCCACTCTCTCTATTTTACTGCCCTCTCTCTATTTTACTGCCCTCTCTCTTTATCTTTCTCTCTCCATCTCACTGCCCTCTCTGCCCCCCCCCCTCTCTTTCTCTCTCCATCTCACTGCCCTCTCTGCCCCCCCCCCTCTCTTTCTCTCTCCATCTCACTGCCCTCTGCCCCCCCCCCCTCTCTTTCTCTCTCCATCTCACTGCCCTCTCTGCCCCCCCCCTCTCTTTCTCTCTCCATCTCACTGCCCTCTGCCCCCCCCCTCTCTCTCTCTCTCCATCTCACTGCCCTCTGCCCCCCCCTCTCTCTCTCTCTCCATCTCACTGCCCTCTGCCCCCCCCCTCTCTTTCTCTCTCCATCTCACTGCCCTCTGCCCCCCCCCTCTCTTTCTCTCTCCATCTCACTGCCCTCTGCCCCCCCCCTCTCTTTCTCTCTCCATCTCACTGCCCTCTCTGCCCCCCCCCTCTCTTTCTCTCTCCATCTCACTGCCCTCTGCCCCCCCCCCCCCCCACTCTCTTTCTCTCTCCATCTCACTGCCCTCTGCCCCCCCCCCTCTCTTTCTCTCTCCATCTCACTGCCCTCTGCCCCCCCCCTCTCTTTCTCTCTCCATCTCACTGCCCTCTGCCCCCCCCACTCTCTTTCTCTCTCCATCTCACTGCCCTCTCTGCCTCACTGTGTTCTTCTGTCATTTTTAAATATTTCCTTGTTGGTGAGGAGAAACTGTGTGTGTGTGTGTGTGTGTGTGTGTGTGTGTGTGTGTGTGTGCGCGTGTGTGTGTGTGTGTGTGTGTTGTGAGAGCAGGGTAAAGCCAAGGACATAGCCTGTTCTGAGACACTTTCTCTTTCACCCTGGGTTTGAAAGGTGCAGCAATGGAAAGGAATTAAACACTGATCCAATAAACTAGTGTTAAACCCCTCTCTCTCCCTCTCTCACTCACTCACTCTATCTGTCTTTCTCTCTCTCTCTCTCTCTCACTCTATCTGTCTTTCTCTCTCTCTCTCTATCTTTCTGTCTCTCTCTCCCTCTCTCTCTATCTCTCCCTCTATCTATCTTTCTCTCTCCCTCTCTCTCTCACTCACTCACTCTCTCTGTCTTTCGCTTTCTCTCTCTATCTTTCCCCCTATCTTTCTCTCCCTCTCTCTCTATCTCTCCCTCTCTATCTGTCTTTCTCTCTCCCTCTCTATCTCTATCTTTCTGTCTCTCTCTCCCTCTCTCTCTATCTCTCCCTCTCTATCTATCTTTCTCTCTCTCTGTGTCTGTCTCTCTCGCTATCTTTCTCTCTCCCTCTCTCTATCTTTCTGTCTCTCTCTCCCTCTCTCTCTATCTCTCCCTCTCTATCTGTCTTTCTCTCTCCCTCTCTCTCTCTATCTTTCTATCTTTCTCTCCCTCTCTCTCTATCTCTCCCTCTCTATCTATCTTTCTCTCTCTCTGTGTCTGTCTCTCTCCTCCTGTCGCTGTCTGTTGATCCTGTCTCTCTCTCTCTCTTCCTCCTGTGTAGCTGACGTTCCTTCGACTGTGCGTGCTGTGCAGTGTGTATTTCAAGAGCAGGAAATGACGGAGACCGTCCACGACACCGAAGGCCACGGATACCTGGCCACCTTCATCGGCAAGAACGGCAGGTGGGTCGCGGTGATACACACGCACACGCACACGCACAGTCATTCACACACACACACACACACACACACACACTGACACACACACACTGACACACACACACACACACACACACACACACACACACACACACACACACACACACACACACACACACACACACACACACACACACACACACACACACACTGGCCTGGTAATCCCATAATTCTCTCTGCCCTTGTAAGGATCTGGAGTCCTTCCATAGGGTTTCATTTGGATCCAGGCTCTCTTAATGGACCAAGGCCAAAATTACTGTTAAGGCGATTGGACTGTGTTCAGTACTGGACCTTAATATTGGGTTCTGAACAGTACTGTAATATTGGGTTCTGAACAGTACTGTAATATTGGGTTCTGAACAGTACTGTAATATTGGGTTCTGTACAGGACTGTAATATTGGGTTCTGTACAGGACTGTAATATTGGGTTCTGAACAGTACTGTAATATTGGGTTCTGAACAGTACTGTAATATTGGGTTCTGAACAGTACTGTAATATTGGGTTCTGAACAGTACTGTAATATTGGGTTCTGGGCAGTACTGTAATATTGGGTTCTGGGCAGTACTGTCATATTGGGTTCTGTATAGTACTGTCATATTGGGTTCTGTACAGGACTGTAAGAGTCCAAGTCAGGTGGTCCCGGGCCTTGTTAATAAGGCCAACTGCAGCCAGGAAGAAGCTGGTCTTGTGGCGTGAGGTTCTGGTCCTGATGGACCGCAGCCTCCTGAGGGAGGGAAGTACCTCCAAGAGTTTGTGACCAGGGTGGGAGGGATCTAGCCTGGCCATTACCAGCCTGTGACTCCATTTCATTCCGTCTTTCAGTCTGGCAAAACGCTATGCATTTTCGTTTCCGAGATGAGCGGGTGCTTAGCTTGAGGTTTAAAATCATTGGAGTTCCCTTAACCAATCAGCAACGTTTAGTAAGCATTCGGTAGATTAAACTCCTCCCAAAGCCAGTTGGGAGAAGAGCTACGACGTCCTTTCCAATCATAAAACTTACAAGAAAATACTCTTGTTCTTCTTTTCATTTTCTGATGTTCTCGAGAGTTGAGACAACTTTTCCGATAGCTTTTCGTGTCTCCAAGGCGAGTTTTGCGTCACAGCTCTGAACTGTTTGCTGATTGGTCCTACAGGATTTTGAGTCCTGGAGACGATTGTCAACGGGGTTGGGCCAGACTGAGTATGAGCTTGAAATCAATTCAGGCGGAAATACGTAGGCTGGTGTCACCAGGCTATGAGGGATCTGCCACAATCTTACCTGCCCGCCTCAGGGTCCTAGAGGCAAACAGGTCCTGTAGAGATGGCAGATTGCAGCCAATCACCTTCTCAGCAGAACGGATGATACGCTGCAGTCTGCCTTTGTCATTTGCAGTGGCAATTGTGGATTCCGCAGAGTCAACTGGGTAGTCTCTCAGGGTGGGTGGGTGGGTGGGGCTGGGTTCCTTCTAAGGTCTACAACCATCTCCACTGTTTTCAGAGCATTTAGCTCCAGGTTGTTCTGACCACACAAGGTCCCCAGATGGTCAGTCTCCCACCTGTAGGCGGACTCATCCCCACCAGAGATGAGCCCAATGAAGGTGGTGTCGTCCGAGGAACTTAAGGAGTTTGACGGACTGGTGACTGGAGGTGCAGCTGTTGGTATACAGGGAGAATCTCACTAGTGTTGTAATGGTCCCCTCTAGTTCAGACCGTTTTTGAATGAAGTCTAATTGGACCACTATGGTGGCTACAGGGGATGTGGTCATCTCACTATGATGCTGCAGCCACAGGCCTCGTCTGGGCCCGTACCAAGAAATATGAGGTGTGAGGTTCTGGTCTTGATGGACCGCAGCCTCCTGCCGGAGGGAAGTACCTCCAAGAGTTTGTGACCAGGGTAGGAGGGATCTGCCACAATCTTACCTGCCCGCCTCAGGGTCCTAGAGGCAAACAGGTCCTGTAGAGATGGCAGATTGCAGCCAATCACCTTCTCAGCAGAACGGATGATACGCTGCAGTCTGCCTTTGGCCACTATGGTGGCTACAGGGGATGTGGTCATCTCACTATGATGCAGCAGCCACATGCCTCGTCTGGGACGGTACCAAGAAATATGAGGTGGGGCTCAAACTCATGCCATGCATGTTTCTGCCCCATGCCGGGTGAATTCCTGTTGGTCCGTGGCACAGTCGCATGCATGCACACACACACACACACACACACACACAGTCTGTGTTTTAAAGGCATTTCAGGCGACATACCTCCTTTCAGCCTTTTGTCAGCCAGGCACAATTTTTCCCGTTCTGAGCATTGAGGGGGGACAATGACGACGGCGGGCCGTTGCCCAGCACCCCCCATCCCGCCCCATGCCCCCCCCCCCCCACCACCACCCTCACCCCCCACGCCAGGTGTGCCCCGCTCCGAACCGCTGAGCGGATGACCATTGATTGGCCGGTTAAGTGCATCCTCCGGGGGACAAAGGGCTGGGCTGAGGCGGAGCTTTGTGCCGCTGATCTGCCGGCTTTGGACTGCACTTCACTTCCTGTTGTGTGAGTAGCGCCAGGCCGCCACAGCTGGGGACCTTTTGTGTGCGTCCGAGGGCAAATACCAGTAGGGCCGCGTTCAGCCCCATCCAGCCTCCAGCCCACTGCTGTGCATCCAAGGGCAAATACCAGTAGGACCAGTCCAGCCACCAGCCCACTGCTGTGCATCCCAGGGCAAATACCAGTAGGGCCAGTCCATCCACCAGCCCACTGCTGTGCATCCCAGGGCAAATACCAGTAGGGCCGCGTTCAGCCCCATCCAGCCTCCAGCCCACTGCTGTGCGTCCCAGGGCAAATACCAGTAGGGCCAGTCCAGCCACCAGCCCACTGCTGTGCCTCCGAGGGCAAATACCAGTAGGACCAGTTCAGCCACCAGCCCACTGCTGTGCTGGATTGGGGACACAGGTGTCACCAGTCACCAGACAGAGATCAGGACACGCCCCTGCCACACCTCTCCAACGACTAAAATCACCGTAAAACCATAAAACACGGGACAACAGTTACCTGAGATGAGGTGCGCATCCGATTAGTACACAAGCAGGAAGAGCGTAACTCTAACGCCCTATCAGAAGAGTCGTAGCCTTCGAGGAACATTTAATGCTCGTTCATATGTGCTTATGATGGCCCCATCAGTAGAGCTGGAGCTTTTTGTTCTCATCAGTTTCTAAGTGGTAATATATGATGTAATGATGTAGTTTTGATGTCATTTATGATGTAATGATGATGTCATTGCCAGTGAGAGGCAGGGGTTTTCCCACAGCAGGACGGAATGTTTCCTGCTTCTGTTTGCGGTCATTGCTGCACAGAGGGCTCTGAAGGGCTCCTCCTACTCCTGCTCCTGCTACAGCTCCTCCTCCTACTCCTGCTCCTACTCCTGCTCCTCTTCCTACTCCTACTCCTGCTCCTGCTACAGCTCCTCCTCCTACTCCTCCTCCTGCTCCTGCTCCTGCTCCTGCTCCTGCTACAGCTCCTCCTCCTACTCCTGCTCCTGCTCCTGCTACAGCTCCTCCTCCTGCTCCTGCTCCTACTCCTGCTCCTGCTCCTGCTCCTGCTACAGCTCCTACTCCTCCTCCTGCTCCTCCTCCTGCTCCTGCTCCTGCTCCTGCTCCTGCTACAGCTCCTCCTCCTACTCCTGCTCCTACTCCTGCTCCTGCTCCTGCTCCTGCTACAGCTCCTCCTCCTACTCCTGCTCCTACTCCTGCTCCTCTTCCTACTCCTACTCCTGCTCCTGCTACAGCTCCTCCTCCTACTCCTCCTCCTGCTCCTGCTCCTGCTCCTGCTCCTGCTCCTGCTCCTGCTACAGCTCCTCCTCCTACTCCTGCTCCTACTCCTGCTCCTGCTCCTGCTCCTGCTACAGCTCCTCCTCCTACTCCTGCTCCTACTCCTGCTCCTCTTCCTACTCCTACTCCTGCTCCTGCTACAGCTCCTCCTCCTACTCCTCCTCCTGCTCCTGCTCCTGCTCCTGCTCCTGCTCCTGCTACAGCTCCTCCTCCTACTCCTGCTCCTACTCCTGCTCCTGCTCCTGCTCCTGCTACAGCTCCTCCTCCTACTCCTGCTCCTACTCCTGCTCCTCTTCCTACTCCTCCTCCTGCTCCTGCTACAGCTCCTCCTCCTACTCCTCCTCCTGCTCCTGCTCCTGCTCCTGCTCCTGCTCCTGCTACAGCTCCTCCTCCTACTCCTGCTCCTACTCCTGCTCCTGCTCCTGCTCCTGCTACAGCTCCTCCTCCTACTCCTGCTCCTACTCCTGCTCCTCTTCCTACTCCTCCTCCTGCTCTTCCTCCTCCTGCTGCTCTTCCTGCTCTCTATCCTGCTGCTCTTCCTGCTCCTGCTCTCTCTCTCACTCTCTCTTTGTGTGTACTTGTGCTTTTCTGTTTTTGTTCTCTCTGTTTATCCGTGTCCTTCTCTGTTGTCTCTGTTTATCTCTTCTTCTCTGTTCTCTCTCTTCTTATCTGTTCTCTCTCTTCTTCTCTGTTCTCTCTCTTCTTATCTGTTCTCTCTCTTCTTATCTGTTCTCTCTGTTCTCTCTATTTATCTCTTCTTCTCTGTTCTCTCTCTTCTTATCTGTTCTCTCTCTTCTTATCTGTTCTCTCTCTTCTTCTCTGTTCTCTCTCTTCTTCTCTGTTCTCTCTATTTATCTCTTCTTATCTGTTCTCTCTCTTCTTATCTGTTCTCTCTGTTCTCTCTATTTATCTCTTCTTATCTGTTCTCTCTCTTCTTATCTGTTCTTCTCTCTGTTCTTATCTGTTCTCGCTGTTCTTATCTCTTCTTCTCTGTTCTTCCTGCCTCCAGGTTCGCCGTTCTTCGAATGCACTCCCATGGTCTCGTGACCTTTGACCTCCAGTCGTGTGAGGGTGACGACGCGGCTCAAGTGGACAATGTAAGTCACACACACACACACGCACACACACCTTACTCTTCTCTAAAGCTGTTGAATTGTACAGATGAACGTACACACACACACACGCACACACACACACACACACGCACACACACGCACACACACAGGTTCACGCACACACCCAGACACACAAACATACAGACAAGCGCGCACACACACACACACACATACACAGCGGTGTACCAGTAGAACCGGATCCTATCGGTTGAGTGATGACTTGAGATGATCTACTGGCCTCCTGTGCACTTCCTCATCTTAGTCACATGTGTCAGTTTAGAAGTTTGTAAAGGACTGCCCTGATTAGTCACTTGTGAAACCCTTGTGACACCTCTCTCTCTGCAGCTGTTGAATGCACTGGAAAACAAGATGAAGAGCCTCTGTCAGGGGAACATAAAGCAGATCAAGAGGTGAGTAAACACACACACACACACACACACACACACACACACACACAAGAGGGTGACACAGGAGTGGCATTTCACTCCTGGGCCCTGTTCGGCGTACAACTGAAGCTAAGATAATTAATTTAGCTCGCAACTGGAGATTAACTAGCTCGCTAAATGAGAACAGGCCAAGCCGGTCTGGCGACGGGCGCTAATTTATTTTAACCTCAAGTTAATTTATCTCGTCAGCTAAATTGCGCGTGCACGTCTTGCTTCAAAAGGCAAGAAAGGTCGATCCCCAAAACCATGATTTTTTTGAAAGGTACAATGGTCTAAACTCAAAGAAAAAGACTCATTTTTTTCTCCGCTAAGGCGGGATATGACCATAAACGCGTTATGAAGAATTCAAGACCATAATCATGTCAAAATTCATCACTGTCGTGACTGCAACAGCATTAAAGAAACTGTCCATAGGCTGTATAAGTAGTGATATCTTTTCTTGACCGAACATGCAACTTTGGTGCAGCGGGCAGAGCGTAGGGCTTGCATGCAGTTAATCGCCGGTTCGATTCCCTTCATCTTCGTTGGAATTGTAGTTTTAAATCGCTTTGAATAAAACCGTCTGCTAAATGACTAAATGAAAATGTATTAATAAGAAATTCAATAAATTGAAGCAATGCAAATAAATTGTGTTTCTTTCTTTCT
>NC_137920.1:78103861-78118610 GCF_963457725.1 Sprattus sprattus
TTACGAGGTGAGGATTTAGGAATACCATTACGAGGTGAGGATTTAGGAATACCGTTACGAGGTGAGGATTTAGGAATACCATTACGAGGTGAGGATTTAGGAATACCGTTACGAGGTGAGGATTAAGGAATACCATTACGAGGTGAGGATTAAGGAATACCATTACGAGGTATGGATACTCTTAGAAGTGAGGATTTAGAGATACTCTTAGAAGTGAGGATGTATTCGTATCACAAGGGGAGGTGACAGGATGTGATAACCTGCAATGTTTTTATCACAGCAAACTTGTGTTTATTGTGCTTGCTCTTCTAAATCTATTTTTGGCTGCTGTCAGCCATCACTGTTCACTGAGCCAGCATGTTACGAGAGTAATGGCCCAGCCCTGTGGAGCTGACGGAGGAGAGGAGAGAGGAGAGGAGAGGAGAGGAGAGGAGGAGAGGAGAGGAGAGGAGAGGAGGAGAGAGGATGAGAGGAGAGGGGAAGAGAGGATGAGAGGAGAGGAGAGGGAGAGGAGAGGGGGGAAGGGAAGGGAGAGAAGGAGAGGATGAGAGGAGAGGGGAAGGGAGAGGAGAGAGGGAAGGAGAGGAGAGGAGAGAGGGATAGGAGAGGAGACAACAACAACTGTGTGAGGCAAACTAGGAACAGGCTCAGGGCTGAAATCAAACCTCAGCTTCCAATCCCTGCCACACATGTCTGTGAATAAAGCTTTGTGATGAAAAGAGCAGTCTATAGTTTACTATTGTTAATTGCTGTCTTCTGAAGGTGCCAGATAGATCTTAATTAATTCATCAGAGTATTGTCATGACTTGAGTCAAGATTTGTTAAGATTTACTCAGATTTATTAATGTATCTTTATGTCTGTCTCCTTACTCCCCCCTCCTCCATGACCCCCTCTCTCTCTCTCTCTCTCTTTCTTTCTTTCTTTCTTTCTTTCTTTCTTTCTCTCTCTCTCTCTCTCTCTCGCCCTCTCTCTCTCTTTCTCTCTCTTTCTCTCTCTTTCTCTCTCTCTCTCTCTCTCTCTCTATAGGTGCTGGTAGAAGATTGTGTACCTGTGCTTAAGAAGTTTGCACAGGAGGGCAGGACATTTGACTACGTCATCAATGACCTCACTGCTGTTCCCATCTCCACGGCACCAGAGGAGGGTAAGCTCTTTGAGAACCGTTCCGTCTCCTCACCTAGCCTAGCCTGCAGAGCTAACTACACTACCTTATGGCCAAGCAACTACACCTAGCCTGCAGAGCTAACTACACTACCTTATGGCCAAGCAACTAGCCTAGCCTAGCCTAGCCTGTAGAGCTAACTACACTACCTTATGGCCAAGCACCTAGCCTAGCCTGCAGAGCTAACAACACTACCTTATGGCCAAGCAACTAGCCTGCAGAGCTAACAACAATACCTTAAGGCCAAGCACCTAGCCTGCAGAGCTAACTCCACTACCTTCAGGCCAAGCACCTAGCCTAGCCTAGCCTGCAGAGCTAAATACACTACCTTATGGCCAAGCACCTAGCCTGCAGAGCTAACAACACTACCTTATGGCCAAGCAACTAGCCTGCAGAGCTTACAACAATACCTTATGGTCAAGCACCTAGCCTAGCCTGCAGAGCTAACTCCACTACCTTATGGCCAAGCACCTAGCCTAGCCTAGCCTGCAGAGCTAAATACACTACCTTATGGCCAAGCACCTAGCCTGCAGAGCTAACAACACTACCTTATGGCCAAGCAACTAGCCTGCAGAGCTAACAACACTACCTTATGGCCAAGCAACTAGCCTGCCTTACCCTATTATCAGTCACTCTGTTGGCCAAGCCCACACACATCTACCTGGTCTCCTTTACTTTATAATTAGCCACTCTGTCACTAAGCAACCCATCTTATCTTACCTTATAGTGTATTTTCATACTTTCAGCACTCAAGCACCCAGTATACTTAACACCCAATATACTTAAAGCCCCCAGACTGCCTAAGTGTCTACTATATGAGCGAGTGCTTTGATTAGCTGGTGTGTGGGTAGTGTGGGGCGTTGAAAGGGTGTGTTGTGCAGTGAGTGTGTGGGTAGTGTGGGGCGTTGAATGGGTGTGTTGTGCTGTTAGTGTGTGGGTAGTGTGGGGCGTTGAAGGTGTGTTGTGCAGTAAGTGTCTAGCGTGTAGTGTGTGTGGGTAGTGTGGGGCGTAGAAGGGGTGTGTTGTGCAGTGAGTGTGTAGCGTGTATAGTGTGTGTGGGTAGTGTGGGGCGTAGAAGGGGTGTGTTGTGCAGTGAGTGTGTAGCGTGTATAGTGTGTGTGGGTAGTGTGTGGCGTTGAATGGGTGTGTTGTGCAGTGAGTGTGTAGCGTGTATAGTGTGTGTGGGTAGTGTGGGGCGTAGAAGGTGTGTTGTGCAGTAAGTGTCTAGCGTGTAGTGTGTGTGGGTAGTGTGGGGCGTAGAAGGGGTGTGTTGTGCAGTGAGTGTGTAGCGTGTATAGTGTGTGTGGGTAGTGTGTGGCGTTGAATGGGTGTGTTGTGCAGTGAGTGTGTAGCGTGTATAGTGTGTGTGGGTAGTGTGTGGCGTTGAATGGGTGTGTTGTGCAGTGAGTGTGTAGCGTGTATAGTGTGTGTGGGTAGTGTGGGGCGTAGAATGGGTGTGTCGTGCAGTGAGTGTGTAGCGTGTATAGTGTGTGTGGGGCGTTGAATGGGTGTGTTGTGCAGTGAGTGTGTAGCGTGTACCTGAGGATCTCCATCTCTTCCAGACTCCACCTGGGAGTTTCTGAGGCTCATCCTGGACCTGTCCATCAAGGTGCTGCGGCCAACAGGAAGATACTTCACACAGGTGAGGGGCGGAGTCACACACACAAAAGCAATCTGTGCTCAGTTAACCATTCCCAGCCTCAGTTGGCCCATTCTGATTACATTTACATTTACATTTACATTTACATTTACATTTACATTTACATTTACATTTACATTTACATTTTGTCATTAAGCAGACGCTTTTATCCAAAGCGACTAACAAGGATGTATACACAATTGGTGATGTGCTGTTCCTAATGATTGGTATATTCACTAAAGTGGACTTGCAAGGCTGCTTGGTTTAGAAATGTGTCTAAAACATACTGTTGTTAAGTGGTGCGGCTCCTTTAAGAGCCTGCACGCACAGGGTGGGTGTGGCAGAGCGAGGGTAAGAGAGAGCGAGAAAGAGAGGTGATTCTTGGGAATGGTTTTGTGTGAGCAACCGGAGCAAAAACCTATGTGCTGTAACCTTATTTCGGTGTGTAATGAATAAATCCTCAAGAACGAATACAGTGGCGTTTTATTTGCTTACCAGCAGCGGAGTGAAAGAAAAGGGAATTAACCCCGAAGTTATGAACAGTTAATACTTCGGCCCTGGAGCATTTAACAAAGTCTCCCCTGCTATCTCCAACCACGGTCCGAGACGGGACAGAGCAGGAAAGTTAACAAACCCCAGGGCTAAAGAAGACGACGTACTGCCTATAGAGAGCAACTGGGGGAGAAGGAAGCCTCTCACTGCAACCAACGCTTTCTGTCTGATCGTGACCTAGTGTTTTTGTTTGTTTGTTTGTTTGTTTTGACTTGCGCTACAGGGTAACTGTGCTAACCTGACCGAAGCACTGAGGCAGTATGAGGAGCTGCTGGGAAGGCTGTCCTGCCCTGTGGGCTTCTCCAAAGAGGTGGTGTGTGTGCCCTCCTACATGGAGCTGTATCCTTACCAAAGCAGCTGGCTGCCACTCAACACACACAGACACACGCACACGCACACACGCACGCACACACACACACACACACACACACACACACACACATACTCACTCACTCACTCACTCACTCACACTCACACACACTCACACTCACACTCACACTCACACTCACACTCACACTCACACTCACACTCACACTCACACTCACACACACGTGCGCACACACACACACCCATACACACACACACACACACACACATACACACTCACTCTTTCTCTCTCACACACACACACACACACACACATGCATGCTGTTTCTGTGTGTTTTCCTTAACGGAGCAACTCAGATGGGTCTTCTACACCGTCTGGAAGAAGTAAAACAGACCCACCCTTCCCCTGGCTCTAGTCCTGCTTCTCTCCCCTCCTCCTCCCTCCTCCTCCTCCTGTTTCTCTCATCATCCTCCTCCTCCCCGCCCCCATCTGACCAACGGGCTCCAGAGCGTTGGAAGGTGAAGGCAGACTCCCCCCCAGGAGCACCGGGAGAAGCTCTGCACGTCTCTGCACACACACTCTTTCAGACTCTCGCTCGCCCACGCGTTTGTTTGCTCGCTCGCTCGCTCTCCCTCCATGTCCAAAAGGACCCAGCCCCAAACCTGCCGCACTTGTTCATTCATACATTCATTCATTAGTTTGTGTGTGTGTGTGTGTGTGTGGTTGTTTGTAACCGTTGATTTTAGTATTATGTTTATTTCATTTTACTTTTTGAAATCACACCGATTGTATTTTTGTTTGTGTAGTTGTTTTTTTTGTTTTTTTGTGGGAGGTGTGAGGTGTGAGGTGTGTGTGTGTGTGTGTGTGTGTGTGTGTGTGTGTGTGTGTGTGTGTGTGTGTGTGTGTGTGTGTGTGTGTGTGTGTGTGTGTGTGTGTGTGTGGTGGGGTGGGATGCGGTGCTGAGTACACTGAAGCCTTGGGGATGACAGTGCTGCAGGTTTTACTCACCAGTCCAGTCAGGCACCTGCCTCTGTACGATGCACAAGACTGAAGTAGTGTCACTGCTGCTTCAGACCGGCAGGCAGCATGGGAGCACTCAGGGCGTGTAGCCTCAGGGTGGCGTGCTGTCTGGGCAGTGTTGCATTCTGGGATTTGATTCATGGCTTGTATGATGAGTGTTGCATTCTGGGAAAGCCAGGACCCTGGGCCTCAGAGTTACCGCCCACTTAAAGCTGCAGTGACACATACACACAAACACATGTGTGTGTGTGTGTGTGTGTGTGAGTGTGTGTCAGAGGTACCGCCCACTTCAGCTGCAGTGTCCAATGATGGTGTATAAGGGAAAAGGGTCCTGCCTGTCACACAGCAGCTTCTCTCCTTTTGTTTTTATTTTATTTTTCTCTCTTTTTGCATAACTGTGAAGAATGTTTTACCTTTTTAAATGATTTGCGCCTTCTTAGTTGGTTTCCCTGCTTGATATTGTTTCCTCCCCCCCTCCCCCCATTTTAAATTTGGCGCATGTTTTTGAAGAAAGGTTTTTATTGAATGTAGCTTGCAAAAATACACACACATTCATGCCTTTGTATTCATACACGATGCTCTGATTACTATTTATTTTGACTGATTCTCACCAAATATTGTTTTCCCTTGAACTGTGGAACAACCGTGTGATAGCCTGGTATTAAAATCCTCTTGGAAAGATCTCGGCATGGTTTCTTGGTCTGTGTGAGCCTCCATTGGTGACAGTGAATACATGAGCTTTTGTTTTGTAGCAGCCAAACCGTGTTGATGGTTGGTGATGACCTTAAAGGCACCCAGTGCAACTTTCGAGGCTTGAGACTCGAAAAATAAACATTCAATTTCTAGTCTTTTTTACACGTAGTAAGTTTCAATAACTCCATAGAAAATCGTAAACAACAACAATCGCCGCCATTTTCTTTATTTATTGGTGCCACCAATAAATAAAGCAGGATTCCAGTCAATGGAAAAAAGGCCTCTCCCCGCCGGCGATTGTTGTTGTTTACGATTTTCTATCAGTTCTCACCACACAACGACGTCTCATCTTTGCTCCTTGAATGTCGATATGTAATGGTATGGAGTTATTGAAACTACTACGTGTAAAAAAGACTAGAAATTGAATGTTTATTTTTAAGCCTCGAAAGTTGCACTGGGTGCCTTTTTAAAGGTTTGTTTTCTAAACACAGCTTCTCGTACAGAAATATAGCGGGGCAGTGCAATATTTGCTAATAATGAGATGGACTATTCTGCCTCAATGTTTGTTTGCCATTCACCCTGTGAGCCATGTGTTGGCGAATTAATCAGCGTGCTCAAAGACCACAGCGCCGCCTATAGGTGGCACTGTAGGCTCACATCCCTTAGAGTTGAACATTTGTGACATCGCTCCCGATTAATAACAGAAAAAAAAAACTTTTCTGTGATATGATATGACCAGTCGCTTAAGCTCTGACTGTATGAGCCTGACTTTGGCTTCTAGCAAAGAGTCATCTACTTAGAGGTGACAAAATGGCAGCAAGTTAATCAGATCTCTATTATCACATCATTTGGATATAGTTGAAGCAATATATTGTTTTACAGCAATTGGTCAGAGTAGCTTAAATGGGCCAGATTTGATTCACTAATTGCTGAGGCAAGATAGATGTAATTTGTGTGTAATCCCAAAGCATTTTAAATTAACAACTGTCATTTTAATTACATTCAAGGGCCAAAAGACTAAATCGACACAATGATGAACGCGCATACTGTATTTAATTGCCATTGACCTATAAAATAGGAGATGACCCTACACCTTGCAGACAATTTTGTGGTGATTCTGGTTGGAGAGAAGACTGCTCATTTATCTTGGGAGTACCACACAATAACACGGGGGGTTAGTTATGCCACTGCGACTGAATGTTTTAAATACAAATCTGCAAAGGACCAGCACGTTCTCCCTTCGGTAAAACATTACGTCATTTCTTTCCAGCAGTTCTAAGCGTTTTCGTGAAATTACAGTGCTTTCTGGGAAATGAAGTGTTTTGTGACTCGGTGAAAACGAAACTGCACGCGCTAGCCTACATTTCCCAGAGTTCTATTTCAAGACGCGACATGTTGTGGGAGGAGACCCCTGCTTGGGCAGAAAGAACGAAGAATCATTTTCTACCTGCCGCTTGTCCAAGAACCCTGGAAGTATCTGCTGATTCTGAGGGGATATCGTATGGTGCGAACGGGGGCAAACGATTCACGAGTCCACCGAAGGCTGTAGCTCGCGTTGTGCATCATGGAGAAGCAACTACACTTGAGTATGTTACCATCAAGACCTCCAATGCCGGGAGGTTTGCAGTCTGGTTCCAAAATGCGAATGGGGTGAGCTGTTTTAAGATGAAACGTTAAATACTTGCTGGGAAGCTGTACTAAATATATAAAGTGTAAAGCTTAATGACAAGTAATGTGAATTCACCTTTTTTAATTTGTGAAGTCGTACATCACTAACGGTACTCCGCTCCAAAGCTACGGTTCCTCTCTTACAGAAGAGTTGAAGGGTCATGATTGAACTGTCACGACCGACGCTACATGTAATATAAGGTTGAGCTCCATATGATTTACTATTCATTAAGTAAATAGGTCTACAATGGATATGTTAGTTAACTGAAGCTAACTAAAGCATACCTGGAACAAGCCGAGTTTCTAAGCAGTGTTATGGGAGCTGTCTGTAGTTAGTTAACCACTTAGTTGACAGCAAATTAACTAATCTAGCCAGATTGCAATATGCAGTATGCTATACCAGCACTGTACGTGCAGCGTCACTGTATTTTAGTATATTTTGTATGTTTTTTTCCCCCATTTGGACACAAATACAACCAGTTGTAAGCTTTGCCAGTGTAGTGATCGTCGTAACAGATTTGTGAATCGTGTGTGCCTGGTAGCATTGGCAAATGGCGCGTTCTGAGTGTTTGAGGTTGTTTGAGGGCCTGGAAGCGAGTGTTGTGGTCACATCTAAACATACCAGCCGACTGAGGAAGACATGGCATTAGTTATATCACTAAGCAGAATTGGTGGTGGGCACTGGGACTGATGACTCTGGGACCTCAGACGACTGAACACTGACATAAGGTTGAATTAAGTTAATTTCCCCACAGCACTGATAACACCATACTCAGTGACTAGCATCTAGCAGTAAGGAGGCCTATAGCCTTGGCAACACAGACATGTTTCGCCTGGTTATGTAGTTCTGATTAGTCAGCAGATGAGCAGGGAAGCCTGTGTTGTTCAATAAGCTCGTATGGTTCACCTCCTGCCCATAAAGTTAAATTAGCAAATGTATGAAGCCAGAATAGAAAATTAATGACACTTTCAATTGTCATTTAGGTAATAAAGTCCCCAAGAAGTGTTTTAAGTAAAAGTTTTGAGCTTCTCAGAAGTGCTCGAAGGGTGCCCAAGAAAGTACCATCAAGATGCCCTAGCCTAGACCACCATGCCAATGCCAGGATACGTACTTATGCCACTCGATGACGGATTAGAGAGGATTGAAAATACCGTCTTGGGAGGCAGAACAATGTGAAGAGAAATGGGTGAAATGGACTCTATTTAAATGTCAATGACAGGTTGATGTTTAGGAACACTTTGTGGAATCAATGCAATCCAGCATGTCATGGTTGTGAAGTTTGTTTATTTTTCTGTTCCTCTGTATCCGTGAAAAAACTTTAAAAAAATAAAGTGTAAAAAAAAACAAAACATTTTGGTGACTGATTATATAGATGGTTCTGATTGCCGATTGAAAAGATGATTCTGATGACCGATTGAAAAGGGGGTTCTGAAGCCAGTTCTGATGTTCTCCGTAGCCCTGGACGGAAACGAGACTTCTCCCCGCTGCCTTGGAGCCAGTTCTTTGAAGTGATGGAGGATGTGGAGGTGGACAATGAAAGCAGCAAAGACATATCCTTTCACGGAGCGGCCGAGCGGATGCCTGCTGGCCTGTGTGACTAAGGGAGTAGGTGAGGGTGTTTTGGTGACTGTGTGTGTGTGTGTGTGTGTGGGTGCGTGGGGTGGTGCGTGTGTCTTGGTGACTGTTATGTGTGTGTGTGTGTGTGTGTTTTGGTGACTGTGTGTGTGTGTGGTTGTGTGTGTCTGTGTTTTGGTGGCGGTTGTGGGGGTGGGGGGTGTGTGTGTGTGTGTGTGACTGTTATGTTTGTGTGGAGGTGTGTGTGTGTGTGACAACGTTATGTTTGTGTGGAGGTGTGTTTAGTTCAGCGTTGTTTTGTGAGTATGTACATGTGTGTGTGTGTGTGTGTGTGTGTGTTCTCCTTGACCGCGCCGCACACGTTCCGTATCTACAGCAGTGGTTCTGAGGGACCCGTACTGTTGCTGCTTCATGGGGGGGGACACTCCGCCCTCTCCTGGGCCGTCTTCACCGTGAGTAGGACCCATCCCCCCCCTCACACACACACACACACACACACACACACACACACACACACACACACACACACCTGCCACGTACATTACCACTCCACTCCATCCCTAAACGCTCTTGAGCTGTCTTCACTGTGTGTGTGTGTGTGTGTGTGTGTGTGTGTGTGTGTGTGTGTGTGTGTGTGTGTGTGTGTGTGTGTGTGTGTGTGTGTGTGTGTGTGTGTGTGTGTGTGTGTGTGTTTCTCATTTCCAGGCGGTCATCATCAGCAGGATCCACTGTCGAGTCATTGCCATGGATCTCAGGGGGCATGGTGAGTATGTACACTGAGTATGTATTCGTCCTCCGTCACCGTGGTTACTCGCGTCATTGTACACTGGGGTTCGTTTCACTTGGATCCGAAGCCAAAACGCGGGCTGGTTGTTCCCATTTCACCTGCATCATTCCCAACAGCGCTGTGTCTCAGATGTGAAGGCAACAGCGCTAGGATTATAGTGTCCACTGTAGAGCTAGCCAGGCTCGTTCACTACTCACGTGGCACATATACATACACACACACACACACACACATATACATACACACACACACACACACACTCGTTCACTACTCACGTGGCACATATACATACACACACACACACACACATATACATACACACACACACACACTCGTTCACTACTCACGTGGCACATATACATACACACACACACATATACATACACACACACACACACTCGTTCACTACTCACGTGGCACAATGCTCTTTGTTGACTTTGAACTGGTGTGTTGTTGGAAGGTCATGCACGGGCTGACTGAACGAACGTGTGTTTAGATCTAGAGACTGTCAAACGAACGTGTGTTTAGATCTAGTGACTGTCAAACGAACGTGTGTTTAGATCTAGTGACTGTCAAACGAACGTGTGTTTAGATCTAGTGACATTGATCGTTTTCTGGCGTCTGTCTCGTAGGTGATACGAAAGTGAAAAATCCAGACGATCTGTCTGCAGAGACCATGGCCAAGTAAGGTGTTCCAGATCTAGCCTTGAAATACACATCCAATTGCATACATACACATTCATGCATTGTGCAGTGCTTGCTTTCTTGATTGATTGATTGATTGATTGATTGATGTGTCCTCCAATCTCAGGGATGTTGGTAAAGTGGTGGAAGCACTCTATGGGGAATCCCCGCCTCCTATTATGATGATTGGACACAGTATGGGCGGGGCTATATCGGTTCACACGGCTGCAGCCAATCACGTCCCATCCCTGCTTGGCCTCTGTGTCATCGATGTGGTGGAAGGTGGGTAAATCTGTCTCAGCAACAGACGCCGTAATATCTCCATATATGCAGTCACACTGGTTTACAACAGGTTTATCACAACATGAGCACTCACACACTCTCTCACACACCCTCACACACTCTCTCACACACTCTCACACACTCTCACACACCCTCACACTCTCCCTCTCACACACTCTCACACACTCACACATATGCAGTCACACTGGTTCACCACATATATGCAGTCACACTGGTTTACAACAGGTTTATCACAACATGAGCACACACAATAGCACTCACACACTGCCTCACACTCTCAAACACTGTCTCACACACTCTCACACACCCTCACACTCTCACACACTCACACACTCTCACACACCCTCACACTCTCCCTCACACACTTTCACACTCTCTCACACTCTCACACACTGCCTCACACACTCTCACACTGCCTCACACACTGCCTCATACACTCACACACTCTTACACTCACACACTCTCACACACTTTCACACACTCTCTCTCACACACTCTCACACACTGCCTCTCACACACTCTCACACACTGCCTCTCACACACTCTCACACACCCTCACACACTGCCTCACACACTCTCTCACACACTTTCACACTCTCTCACACACTCTCACAAACTGCCTCAAACACTCTCACACTGCCTCAAACTCTCACACACTGCCTCACACACTCTTACACTCTCTCACACACTCACACACTCTCTCTCACACCCTCCCACACTCTCACACACTGCCTCACACACGTTCTCACACTCTCACACACTCTCATCCTCCTTCACACTGTCTCACACTGTCTCGCACACTCTCACACAATCCAACACACACACTCTCACCCTCTCTCACACACTCTCACACCCTCCCTCACACACTCTCACACACTCTCACACAATCCCACACACACACTCACACACTCTCACACACTCACACACTGCCTCACACACTCACACACTCTCACACTCTCACACACTGCCTCACACACTCACACTCTCTCACACACTCACACACTCACACTCTCTCACACACTCACACACTCTCACACGCTCTCCCTCACACCCTCCCACACACTCACACACTGCCTCACACACTCACACACTCACACACTCACACACTCACACACTCACACTCTCTCACACACTCACACACTGCCTCACACACTCCTTCACACACTCACACACTCACACACTCTCACACACTCTCTCTCACACCCTCCCACACTCTCGCACACTGCCTCACACACGTTCTCACACTCTCACACACTCTCATCCTCCTTCACACTGTCTCACACTGTCTCGCACACTCTCACACACTCTCACACAATCCAACACACACACTCTCACCCTCTCTCACACACTCTCACACCCTCCCTCACACACTCTCACACAATCCAACACACACACTCTCACCCTCTCTCACACACTCTCACACCCTCCCTCACACACTCTCACACACTCTCACACAATCCCACACACACACTCACACACTCTCACACACTCACACACTGCCTCACACACTCACACACCCTCCCTCACACCCTCCCTCACACACTCTCACACACACTCTCACACACTCTCACACTCTCACACACTCTCACACACTGCCTCAAACACTCTCACACTGCCTCAAACTCTCACACACTGCCTCACACACTCACACACTCTTACACTCTCTCACACACTCACACACTCTCACACTCTCTCACACCCTCCCTCACACACTCTCACACAATCCCTCACACACTCTCACACCCTCTCTCACACACTCTCACACCCTCTCTCACACACTCACACACTCACACACTCTCTCTCACACTCTCACACACTCTCTCACACACTCTCACACAATCCCTCACACACTCTCACACCCTCTCTCACACACTCTCACACCCTCTCTCACACACTCACACACTCACACACTCTCTCTCACACTCTCACACACTCTCTCACACACTCTCACACACTCTCACACTGCCTCACACACTCACACACTCTTACACTCTCTCACACACTCACACACTCTCTCACACACTCTCACACACACTCTCACACCCTCACACACATTCTCACACTCTCACACACTCTCACTCTCTCACACACTGCCTCACACACTCTCACACACTCTCACACACTCTCACACCCTCCCTCACACACTCTCACACCCTCCCTCACACACTCTCACACCCTCCCTCACACACTCTCATCCAGATGCTGGTGTTCCATAACGCTGTGGTCCCTCCTCAGGGACGGCGATGGACGCCTTGAACAGCATGCAGAACTTCCTCAGGAGTCGACCCAAAACCTTCAAGTCTGTGGAGAACGCCATAGAATGGAGGTACGAGGCTTCAAAGGTTCACACCATCAATACACATACATCATGTCAGCAGGTCCTCATCAGTGCAGTATGAGAGTATGATGGTCTTGTACCTTTTTGGCAGTCATGGTTGTACGTATATGGTGCTTCATGTATATGGTGCTCCATGTATATATTATGTATATGGTGCTCCATGTTTATGTTATGTATATGGGGCTCCATGTATATATTATGTATATGGTGCTCCATGTTTATGTTATGTATATGGGGCTCCATGTATATATTATGTATATGGGGCTCCATGTATATATTATGTATATGGGGCTCCATGTATACGTTATGTAGTCTGGATGGCTCTCCCAAGCAAATCTAAGTCAATGTTTGACGGTTTTCCTCCAAAAAGAGGCTCCCATCTGCCATGTGTGGTGTGTGAGGTGTGTCTGTCGGTGACATCTGCCATGTGTGGTGTGTGTGTGATGTGTGTGTGACGTGTGGCATCTGCCGTGTGTGGTGTGTGACGTGTGTCTGTCGGTGTCATCTGCCATGTGTGGTGTGTGTGACGTGTGTCATCTGCCATGTGTGGTGTGTGTGACGTGTGACATCTCCCATGTGTGGTGTGTGTGACGTGTGACATCTCCCATGTGTGGTGTGTGTGACGTGTGACATCTGCCATGTGTGGTGTGTGTGACGTGTTTTTGTCGTTGTCTCCCCAGTGTGAAGAGTGGGCAGATAAGGAACATGGAGTCTGCACGTGTCTCTATGGTCGGACAGGTGAAAAAGTAAGTTCCTGTGATATTGCTGTGTTGTCTGTCTGGTCGATGTGTTTTCTGTATGTCTTGTTGATGTCTTGTTGATGTGTTTGGTTGATGTGTCGTCCGTATGTATTGTTGATGTGATGTTGATGTGTTGTCTGTCTGTCTTTGTTGATGTGTTGGCTGTTTTGATGATGTGTTGTCTGTCTGGTCGATGAGTTTTCCGTCTGCGTTGTTACTGTGTTGTTGATGTGTTGTTGATGTGTTGTGTTGATGTCTTGTTGATGTGTTTTGTTGATGTGTTGTTGCTGTGTTGTGTTGATGTCTTGTTGATGTGTTTTGTTGATGTCTTGTTGATGTGTTTTGTTGATGTGTTGTTGCTGTGTTGTGTTGATGTCTTGTTGATGTGTTTTGTTGATGTGTTGTTGCTGTGTTGTGATGGCTGTGTTATTGCTGTGTTGTTGATGTGTTTTGTGTTGTTGATGTGTTGTTGATACGTTGTCTGCTTTTTTTCTGTGTTGTGTTGCTGTGTTGTTGATGTGTTGTTGATGTGTTGTTGATGTGTTGTTGATGTGTTGTTGCTGTGTTGTTGATGTGTTGTTGCTGTGTTGTTGATGTGTTGTTGATGTGTTGTTGATGTGTTGTTGATGTGTTGTTGCTGTGTTGTTGCTGTGTTGTTGATGTGTTGTTGATGTGTTGTTGCTGTGTTGTTGATGTGTTGTTGATGTGTTGTCCGTCTGTCTTGTTGATGTGTTGTGTTGCTGTGTTGTTGATGTGTTGTCCGTCTGTCTTGTTGATGTTGTGTTGCTGTGTTGTTGATTTGTTGTTGATGTGTTGTTTCGATGTCTTGTTGTTGTGTTGTTGATGTGTTGTTGTTGTGTTGTTGATGTCTGCATTGTCCCTGCAGGTGTGAGGAGCCCTTGAGTAGTCCAGGCGTCTCCAAGAGCATCACTGAGGGAATCATCGAGGAGGAAGAGGAGGAGGAGGAGGAAGAGGGAGAGACCAACCACAAAAGGAAGAAGGAGGACGACCAAGAGGTGATGAGGAGTTCTGGAGAGATTTGCTCTGACGATGCGTTACCTTCTTTGCCTCAGTTTTGACGCTGATGTTTCTGTGAGACTGTCATAGAATAGCATTAGCGTTAGCATTGGCTCTGAATCTTGTTGGGTTGTGACTGCTGTTTGTGTTTCATGAAGCAGTTAGGATCTTATAGGGGATATTTAAAAAAATCATACTATTTCTTCTTCCACAATGGATTACATTGGCATGACGTCGTTCTGAT
>NC_137920.1:78123810-78163810 GCF_963457725.1 Sprattus sprattus
TTAAAGGATATTGCCAACTGCGCAATAAGGAGAGAGAGGGTTTTTTTGTGATCGCGCAGACTTTTTGACACAGGATGATGTATGTCTGATAAGCAGGTACCGCTTGCCGAGAGCGTTGTGCCCAGTGGTGTAGTCCAGGGTATACGCAGGTATACGGAGTATACCCACTTATTTTTCAGTCAGCATTGGATTAACCACTTCTCAAAACAGGGCGTTTATCATGTGCTGTATAGGCTGCCTTAAAATAAATAAAGAGTATACTCACTTCTCCAGGGACCACTACACCACTGGTTGTGCCGAAATGGCCAATCGTCTAGAGAGGCGCACCAGAGGCAACCAGGCCATACACGTTCAGGTATTGTCCGTTCTTGGATTCCTGGCTACAGGAACGTTCCGATGAGAAATTGGAGACCAGTCGAGCAATCCCCGTCATCATTAAGCAGAATTTTGCCCGATGTTCTTCGCAGTATACTATCCCATATGCCTGCAATTTATTACATTTCCATACAGTGCCCAGCAAAATGTGAAAGAGGATTTCCTGCGTAAAACAGGGTTCCCAATGTATTCTCATCCAGATTTCGCACGCTCAGAAAGCCTAGGAAGCCCACGTCAATACAGCACAGGTCGGTAGTGGAGCGCACCAAAGCCTTGGTGCTGCTGCCGCAGATGCGGCTTCAGTGCTGCTCGTGCCGCAGGTGCTGGTGCTTCGGAGACGTGTCAACTACATGTCAAATACTTTGGATGTGCTCTGTTTGTGCATTGATAATATGCTGATTAGATTAAATAGGGGCGTTTTGAGGGCGGTGATTTATAACCGAAGGATTGGCGTACACGTGTTTTTTGTGTGTACGTCTGTTTACTGTGGATCTCACTTACACTCATTTCAGGAAATGTCTTAGACGTTTACTGTCTGGTATAGCCTAAGTAAACATAGAGATTCACATCCGAACATCTTCTTCCCCTCTTCTTCCCACTGTGGTGAAGTGGATCATGCATCTGACCTGTCGAATCAATCAGAGGCCTTGGGCAAGCATTCCGGTGCATGTGCACGCCAGTGTATGTGCACACCAGTGTATGTGTAACACTAACCTGAAACTTTCGAAAAAAACACTGCCTTGGGCAGACACAAACACACACACACACACACACACACACACCCTCACTCACAGGTGAAGCTCACTGAGGAAGACTTCGGTTTGAACCTGAACAGAATAATCCAGTTGCATTACAAATCCAGGCACTGAACCCCTCAGACCCTGATTGACTTTTGTGGAATTTTGACTATGAAGCTGATGTCGGGACATAGGCGTCATTTGGGGCTGACAGGAGATTGACACAGACAGGAGATAGACACAGACAGAAGATAGACACAGACAGGACAGGAGATAGACACAGACAGGAGATAAACACGCAGACAGGAGGTACATATGTGTCCAGCGTGCAGCTATGGAGTGGAGCGCTGGTGGCGCAGTGGTAGTGTCCACGCTCCTCACCGCCAAGGTTACCGGTTCAAACCTCAGCACAGGAGAGAATGTGGAGAGGACCTGGTGGACTCAGAGGCCCTGAAGCAGGTGGGATGTCAGGATGGATTGCAAAGAGAAATACATGGGGGGGCCTATTTGGCCCCCCGAAACAATCTAGTAGAAAAGCAGAGGGTTATAGACTTTTTTCAGCTGAATGTTTATATAAAGATGTAAATGTGGCACATCCATGATATAATCTACTGAGTCAGCCTGCTTATTTGATTTGGAACAATCTTGGATTGAAAGTGAACTAAAACCGTGAAAGTTCATCACATCTACTTTGAACCCACGTGGACAACTGTCTTTCATCTTTCAGACAGGTCACACAGCTAGTGATGGGCCTCTATATAGAGTGGATGTGGTTCAGGTTAATTAAGGGATGTAGATGTTACAAACAGCAATCTTTTACCAGGAGTAAGGTTCGAACCCACGAGGACAATCGTCCATTGGATCTTAAGTCCAACGCCTTAACCACTCGGCCATCCTGGTACTGAAACCACATGGTGATTAACCTGGAGAGGTAAAAAGGTTGGACGTGGAATCTGTGCAGGTTTCTACCCAACATTTTGTAAATGAGGGCCCTAGTCTCCGCTGTGGGATGCTGCTGTGGTCTCTCCACTTGATCTATTGACACACACACACACACACACACACACACACTCTCTCTACATGCTGATGTAGTCTCTCCACCTGATCTACGTGCAGAAACCCTCTGCCTACACCTACCCACCCCCACCACACGGTCATGCATTAACTCCACTCCACTCATGAAACGTCTACACACTTTCTGCTAGCCTATTTTAATTATGTAAATAATTGCCACCATGGACATAGTTTTCTGTTTCATTTTTACCCTTGTAATAGTAAACTTGCAAGCGCTCTGCCTACCAACTTAGCTGTTCTTCAATAAGTCACTATGTGAATAAAACCCTGGAGGGATGAACTCCCTAAGGGCTCAGATACACATACGCGTTTTTGTAAAAACGGGACGCGAGCAAATGCGTTGATTCCTATGGTACGGCTCGTTTAAAGCGTGCGCCCCTTCTCCACCACGCGTTGCGTTTTTGAAGCGTTTTTTAGGTGCGCTTAAAAGTTGAACTATTCTCAACTTTCCAGCGCAAGGCAGGGAAGCGCACCGCTTCTGTTTTGGCCGCCGCACTTTGCCAAGGCGTTACTGAAGCGTTTCTGCCTGAAAAAAGACGCGTATGTGTATCTGAGCCCTAAGTGAGTGGTCTGAGTCAGCCCTCTGCTGGTCACATCCTGCAAGTGTTCTTGAGTGAGTGGTCTGAGTCAGCCTTGACTAGGGCGCCCTCTGCTGGTCACATCCTGCAAGTGTTCTTGAGTGAGTGGTCTGAGTCAGCCTTGACTAGGGCGCCCTCTGCTGGTCACATCCTGCAAGTGTTCTTGAGTGAGTGGTCTGAGTCAGCCTTGACTAGGGCGCCCTCTGCTGGGCACATCCTGCAAGTGATAATGCTGGCAAAAGCATGTTTTCCATTCAACTTCCAAGACCTCCATTGAAAAGCATGCATTTGTTTGCCAATGTAATAGGTTTAAATAGTTTTTTCAGGTAGTATTTAAATGTCCAATATTTCTAGAGGCCAGTCGATAAGTATATATAATAATATACACTAATGGAATGCGTTTAGCCATGGCTATTAACCGTCATAAAATACACGTATAGGCATATTTAGCCAGGTTAGATATTGTAAACTATTTTGCAGGATGTAGTCGGAAAATAATCCGCCAGCTTTCCCAAAGATTCAGTAGTAAGCGAGCAACCTGCTTTACACCCCAGTACCCTTCAACTCGCAGGAGATGATGAGCTGTTTGGAAAGGCAAAAGTTTTGTCTGACCACTATGACAGGGACATTGCGCCCACGTTTCCAGCGCAACTCCTATATAGTTCACCTCCTGCTTTTAAAGCAGAGATCTCTCAGCAGTCATGAGTGCAACAGATAGCAAAAGCTCAGATTGTTGATAACCACTCGGTTACATCAGCATTTGGCAAGGTGTGCACGACTCTGCTATTGTTTCTTACCGTACCTGTGGCTAGCTGGCTACTATGTGTTCCAATGGATTTTTGGTCTAAGCGTTAGCAATAACCTAACAATAATGGTCTAAGAGAGCTTTAGTTAAGACAAACAATACTCTGCAACATTCGTGACTACCCGAGTCAATGTAGACATTAAAAAAGTCGTGTAGATAGCTTAATTCACATACAATATTTCCCACTAACAGGCTCCCGAGACGCCGCCATCTTGGTACTATTTCAAATCTACCGTTAATTCAACTCAAGCGTTGGTTGATCATCCGTCCACCATCGTATAAAGCCCACCCTGACAATTTCATTGGTGAGATCGTTTTGCTTAAAACTGATATTGTCTCCCCAATCAAGCAGCGCCAGACCAAACTTCCCAGAACAAAAATGTTGTGGGCGGGGTTCGGGCTGGTATCCAGGCTAGTGTGCCATCAATGCAGATGTAAAATGTATATACATCCTTGTAAGTCGCTTTGGATAAAAGCGTCTGCTAAATGACTAAATGGAAATGGAAATGGAAATGCAACAACGGATCAACATGACCCACGTCAATAATATCCACCTAATGAGTAGTCTTGTGTAAGTGCAGAGTTTCCAGCTCTATTCTACATTTACATTTCATCATTTAGCAGACGCTTTTATCCAAAGCGACTTAGAAGTTGCTGTATACACATTATACATTTACACTGATGGCACGGTGCACATCAGGAGCAATTAGGGGGTCAGTGTCTTGCTCAAGGACACTTCAACAGTGAATCGAACTAGCACCCTTCTGATTACTAAACGACTTCTCTACCTCCTTTACCACTGTTGCCCATTCTATGTTTAGTTCATACAGAAGTCCTCCGGTGCTACGGTACCTTCATTACCATTGATCAGCCTTCAGTCACCAGGTGCTTTTCTTGTTTGCTAATCCAGCTCAAAGTACACTGTACTCACACGTGGAATAAGAACTGCAGTAAAGACAAGAGACGCCGTCACAACCCAGCACTTTACTCAACCCACCGACCATCAGAAGCTCTCCCTACCGCTCCCTCCACCTCATGAAGAATGAATGTTAATAAGGAAACAGTGTATAGCAACTGTTTTACAAAATAGGACACAGTGATGGCTTCAACGAACACACACACAATGAGGCCAAGTCTTTACCTAGAGTTTACATCACATATTGCACCGATCCGTTACCACATGCAGTTAGTCATCTCTCACAGTCCGGCTCCCCTCAGCTCTCTGACGGTTGCGGATTTATAAGATGCCTGAAAGTAGAATATCGGAAGTGACGTAGTGTTTCTAAGTGTCAGAATCAACTTTTTCTCAGGATTTTTCAGGGTTAGGGTTAGAGTATAAGGCTAAAAACTAGGTCTCGGTACCCCTACCAATGCCTGAAAAGTACGTTACAACCCCCTGTGTATGACGTCATGAGACGCCGATATTCTACTTTCAGGCATCTGATAAATCCGCAACCCTCTCTGACGGACAGCGCTAGATACCACACAACAGAACCAACAGCATTACAAAATCAAACAGAACAACAAGGAAAACAAGTCTTTCTGTAAAAAAAGGTTGCTTCTCACAAATTCTGTTTAGCAAAAAACTTCAATAAATCGTTTTTGTGTCATTTAAATAATTATAATTTGTATATCATTCAGAAAAGTGCAAACAAACTTAAAAAAAAAAAAAAAATGCCATCAGTTTCCCTCGAGCTTGGCCATCTCCTGCACGTAGATTCCTATGCTCTCACTGTCGAACAGGACGAAGTAGACGGTCTTGATGGAGGAGGACATGGTGGACACAAAGTAGCTGGAGATGGCTTTCAAGATGAGCTGTGCCGCCGTCTGCTTGGGAAACCCGTTCCTGGGAGAGACCAACAGAGTAACACGTTCACATTCACACTTAGGACAGCATTCACACTTAGGACAGCATTCACACTTAGGACAGCATTCACACTTAGAACAGCATTCACAACTCCTCACACTTAGGACAGCATTCACAACTCACACTAAGGACAGCAATCAGACTTAGGACAGCAATCACACTAAGGACAGCATTCACATTTAGGACAACATTCACACTTAGGACAACATTCACCCATAGGACAACATTCACACTTAGGACAGAAATCACACTTGGACAGCATTCACAACGCCAGATATTTACATTCAATTCAAAAGGGAAATGGACCAGGAATATTGGGCAGAATTACATGAATAAAGCTGGTTAATTATACGAGCGTTTGAGAGGTATTAACATTTCATATTAAAGAAGCATTCCGGATCAATTGCTATTCGCTAACGATATGCTAGCGGCTAAAACTAAGGGAATCTCTTTAAATGTGCTGACTTTGACATTGTGACAAACTAGTTACTCAACAACTGTCCTAACACAGTCAAAGCAAGTTGGCAAATAAGCTACTTACTAGTTCAGCAGATGGTAGAAAGCCGGGCAGCGTCAGGCAATCTTACATTTAGCAGTTATAAGCCTATGGACCCTGGTATGGCAATGGCACGGAGGCGATTCTCCATATTAAAAGTCATTGTAGCTCCCCAATTTTTTTCAAGCTGTTATTTTAAGGTAAACCTGCTTATCCTAACCCTAATCCTGAAGTATAATTGTTGCATACTGTTACTTTAAGGTAAAACTGCTGATCCTAACCCTAATCCTGAAGTATAATTGTTGCATACTGTTACTTTAAGGTAAAACTGCTGATCCTAACCCTAATCCTGAAGTATAATTGTTGCATACTGTTACTTTAAGGGAGTCTGTCTGTAAAGAAAAGGCCCTTCAGTACACAACAAGGGGTCATGCGCTGTTTTGGTCTGTTTCACACATACACCGGCCATAATTGAAACATGTACCTCATTCAGACACACACACACACACACACACACACACACACACACACACTACCAACCTGCCACTGCCGATGGAGGGGAAGGCGACAGACTTGAGCTTCTTCTCGTCAGCGAGGGCCAGGCAGTTCTTGACGGTCTTGTCCAGCAGCTCCTCGCAGCGGTCCGAGCCCCAGGAGGGGCTGTAGCAGTGGATGACAAACTTAGCAGGGAGACCAAAACCTGCCGTCATCACCGCTGCAACACAGAGAGAGAGAGGTGGAGGTAAGGAGGATGGACCAGGCACTGATAGGACCTGCCTCTAGTATGGACCAGACACTGATCAGCACTGACTCTAGTATGGACCAGACACTGACTCTAGTATGGACCAGACACTGACTCTAGTATGGACCAGGCACTGACTCTAGTATGGACCAGACACTGACTCTAGTATGGACCAGACACTGACTCTAGTATGGACCAGACACTGACTCTAGTATGGACCAGACACTGATCAGCACTGACTCTAGTATGGACCAGGCCCTGACTCTAGTATGGACCAGACACTGACTCTAGTATGGACCAGACACTGATCAGCACTGACTCTAGTATGGACCAGACACTGATCAGCACTGACTCTAGTATGGACCAGACACTGATCAGCACTGACTCTAGTATGGACCAGACACTGATCAGCACTGACTCTAGTATGGACCAGACACTGACTCTAGTATGGACCAGACACTGACTCTAGTATGGACCAGACACTGATCAGCACTGACTCTAGTATGGACCAGACACTGACTCTAGTATGGACCAGACACTGACTCTAGTATGGACCAGACACTGACTCTAGTATGGACCAGACACTGACTCTAGTATGGACCAGGCCCTGACTCTAGTATGGACCAGGCCCTGATCAGCACTGACTCTAGTATGGACCAGACACTGACTCTAGTATGGACCAGACACTGACTCTAGTATGGACCAGGCACTGACTCTAGTATGGACCAGACACTGACTCTAGTATGGACCAGACACTGACTCTAGTATGGACCAGACACTGACTCTAGTATGGACCAGACACTGACTCTAGTATGGACCAGACACTGATCAGCACTGACTCTAGTATGGACCAGACACTGACTCTAGTATGGACCAGACACTGACTCTAGTATGGACCAGACACTGATCAGCACTGACTCTAGTATGGACCAGACACTGACTCTAGTATGGACCAGACACTGACTCTAGTATGGACCAGACACTGATCAGCACTGACTCTAGTATGGACCAGACACTGATCAGCACTGACTCTAGTATGGACCAGGCCCTGATCAGCACTGACTCTAATATGGACCAGACACTGATCAGCACTGACTCTAGTATGGACCAGACACTGATCAGCACTGACTCTAGTATGGACCAGACACTGACTCTAGTATGGACCAGACACTGATCAGCACTGACTCTAGTATGGACCAGACACTGACTCTAGTATGGACCAGACACTGACTCTAGTATGGACCAGACACTGACTCTAGTATGGACCAGGCCCTGACTCTAGTATGGACCAGGCCCTGATCAGCACTGACTCTAATATGGACCAGACACTGATCAGCACTGACTCTAGTATGGACCAGACACTGACTCTAGTATGGACCAGACACTGATCAGCACTGACTCTAGTATGGACCAGGCCCTGACTCTAGTATGGACCAGACACTGACTCTAGTATGGACCAGGCCCTGATCAGCACTGACTCTAGTATGGACCAGACACTGACTCTAGTATGGACCAGACACTGACTCTAGTATGGACCAGGCACTGATCAGCACTGACTCTAGTATGGACCAGACACTGACTCTAGTATGGACCAGACACTGATCAGCACTGACTCTAGTATGGACCAGGCACTGACTCTAGTATGGACCAGACACTGACTCTAGTATGGACCAGACACTGATCAGCACTGACTCTAGTATGGACCAGACACTGATCAGCACTGACTCTAGTATGGACCAGACACTGATCAGCACTGACTCTAGTATGGACCAGGCACTGACTCTAGTATGGACCAGGCACTGACTCTAGTATGGACCAGACACTGATCAGCACTGACTCTAGTATGGACCAGACACTGATCAGCACTGACTCTAGTATGGACCAGACACTGATCAGCACTGACTCTAGTATGGACCAGGCCCTGATCAGCACTGACTCTAATATGGACCAGACACTGATCAGCACTGACTCTAGTATGGACCAGACACTGACTCTAGTATGGACCAGACACTGATCAGCACTGACTCTAGTATGGACCAGACACTGATCAGCACTGACTCTAGTATGGACCAGGCCCTGATCAGCACTGACTCTAATATGGACCAGACACTGACTCTAGTATGGACCAGACACTGACTCTAGTATGGACCAGACACTGATCAGCACTGACTCTAGTATGGACCAGACACTGATCAGCACTGACTCTAGTATGGACCAGACACTGACTCTAGTATGGACCAGACACTGATCAGCACTGACTCTAGTATGGACCAGGCACTGACTCTAGTATGGACCAGACACTGACTCTAGTATGGACCAGGCCCTGACTCTAGTATGGACCAGACACTGATCAGCACTGACTCTAGTATGGACCAGACACTGACTCTAGTATGGACCAGACACTGATCAGCACTGACTCTAGTATGGACCAGACACTGATCAGCACTGACTCTAGTATGGACCAGGCACTGATCAGCACTGACTCTAGTATGGACCAGGCCCTGACTCTAGTATGGACCAGGCACTGACTCTAGTATGGACCAGACACTGACTCTAGTATGGACCAGACACTGACTCTAGTATGGACCAGACACTGACTCTAGTATGGACCAGGCACTGACTCTTGTATGGACCAGACACTGACTCTAGTATGGACCAGGCCCTGACTCTAGTATGGACCAGACACTGACTCTAGTATGGACCAGACACTGACTCTAGTATGGACCAGACACTGATCAGCACTGACTTTAGTATGGACCCGACACTGATCAGCACTGACTCTAGTATGGACCAGGCCCTGACTCTAGTATGGACCCGACACTGATCAGCACTGACTCTAGTATGGACCAGACACTGACTCTAGTATGGACCAGACACTGACTCTAGTATGGACCAGACACTGACTCTAGTATGGACCAGACACTGGTAGAGGTGCAAGATCGACATTGTGAATGGTGGTGTGTTGCACTGCAGTACCTCCGGCCACATCCAGGGGGCCGTTCTTCTTCCGGATCTCAGCACACGCCTCAGACAGCTTCTTACCGCTCTTCTGTTCCAGGGCATTTCCTGAAGAGAGACACACACACCTCTGCCATGGATACGGGCTAACACGCACGCACACACACACACACACACACACACACACACACACACACACGCTTGTGCTCACACGGTGTGGCAGGTTCTGTGTCACCATGGCAACAAAGTGGCACAGAAGCACTGCAAAATGTGGTTATGGGAAAGGCTGTAGCTATGGGCGAACACACACACACACACACACACACACACACACACACACACACACACACACACGCGCCAACCAATCATCACACTAGGCACTGTTAGAATGTATCCACATTAATGGTCATCTTGCTCCTCAGGTTAATGTGATCCCATCTGGGAAGCCAAGGTGAGCCTGTAACGACTGGCAGACAGGGCTCCTCAGCATGGAACAGGTGTGTGTGAGTGTGTGTGTCTGTGTGTGTGTGTGTGTGTGTGTGTGTGTGTGTGAGGTGAGGTGTGTGTGTGTGTGAGTGTGTGTGTGTGGGGGGGGGGGGGGAGGTGTGTGTGTGTGAGTGTTTGTGTGTGTGGGGGGGGGTGAAGCACTGCTGAATAGGAGCTGATTTGGGGACAGGTCCAGTTCTGATTTGTCCTGAATCTAATGGATCTGAACCCAATGGGAGCCTCACGGTCAGCTGCTATTGGCTGCGCTGTGAACATGTGATGGTGAATAAAGGGCAGGCGTTCTTATGAACACCCTCGGGGGCCTCCCAACACCTTCCATCCTGAACGAGAATCTGCCTCGGCCACAACAGGGTAGATGCTACACATCCGCTAGCTACGCTAGCCATCTGCTACACTAGCTATCAACAGGGTAGATGCTACACATCCGCTAGCTACGCTAGCCACCTGCTACACTAGCTATCAACAGGGTAGATTCTACACATCCGCTAGCTAAGCTAGCCACCTGCTACACTAGCTATCAACAGGGTAGATGCTACACATCTCACTGCTGATTCGTCAACAGGGATAGGGCCTTTAGTTGTTTACTGTTGTTTGGTCAAATGTCCAATAATCAGTTGTGTAGTCAAGGGTATACGCAGGTATACGGAGTATACCCACTTATTTTTCAGTCAGCAATTTGTACACCCACTTCTGTGCTGTATGGGCAGCTTAAAAAAATAACAGTATACCCACTTCTCCAGGGACCACTACACCACTGCCAATAATAATAATGCCAATATACAGCATAATAAAAACATAAAGTTTGCTACACTTGTACGATTGTTATCATGTTTTCACGAATAGCCACATTTGAGTGGGATTCTGCTGCAAGTTCAGGCACATGAAGCGTGTTTTACATGCTGGGACACCACTGACTCTAGTATGGATCAGGCACCGACTCGAGGTTCATACGAGACGTTCCATGAAGCGTGTTTTACATGCTGGGACATATGCTGGGGCCTGACACCACTGACTCTAGTATGGATCAGGCACTGACTCTAGTATGGATCAGGCACCGACTCGAGGTTCATACGAGACGTTCCATGAAGCGTGTTTTACATGCTGGGACATATGCTGGGGCCTGACACCACTGACTCTAGTATGGATCAGCACTGACTCTAGTATGGATCAGGCACTGACTCGAGGTTCATACGAGTCGTTCCATGAAGCGTGTTTTCCATGCTGGGACACCACTGACTCTAGTATGGATCAGGCACTGATCAGCACTGACTCTAGTATGGATCAGGCACTGACTCGAGGTTCATACGAGTCGTTCCATGAAGCGTGTTTTCTAGAGACACGTGCTGGGGCCCGACACCACTGAGAGATGAGGAGAGATGTTATGAAGGAGGATGGATAAGCAGGTGACGCATGCAGGATAGGGGGTGTAGAACCACTACACTGTGGCAATACACCAGCACATGTTCTTCCCATTCATAAACATCCACTCCAGTGCAGAGATACAGAGACTGATTTACCTCATCTAGATTCTAGAACATGGATTACCAGGATTCTAGATTAGAAGGTCTGAGATTCCAGCGGAACATTGTTGAACAGGCACAGGACAGGCTCAGAGATAGCTGAACACTGAATACTCTTCCTGCAATACAGGCTTTGCTTTTGTTTGTGTGTTTGTTTGACTCTGAATAGCTGACGTTTGGAATGTTGGAGCAGCGTTTGGAACAGGAAGCAGATGCATTGTGGGGAAAGAGAGGTAAAGAGGCGGGGCATTTACCTACTTCCCCGCCAGTGTAGAGGCTGCCATTGGTGGGGTGGATTACAGCCTCACTGTCGATGGTGGCAATGTCAGCCTGAACAACTTGCAACTACAAACAACAACAACAACAACAAGAACAACAGGAACAACCATGGGCAAACAAACAAACAAACATGGCGTGGGTGAGAGTGGGTGGGAGAACAACAAGACAGATGAGAACAATATAAACAATACACAAAGGAAGGGAGGGAAGGGAAGGAGGGAAGGAGGGAGGGAGGGAGGGAGAGAGGGGGAATTCACCAAAAATGAGAAGAGAAAGAAGAGGAGGAAAGACCAGTGGAGAGAAAAATGCAAGAAAGAGGAATAAAAAAAGGAAGAGAAAGAGAGAGAACTGGAGGAAGAAAGGAGGAGAGAGAATATAAGAGATAGAAAGAAAGATGGAGAGAGCCAGGATCCTGAGGCCTGAGGTGTGTACAGGACACACACACACACACACACACAGACAAGGTCTGAGGTGTGTACAGGACACACACACACACACACACACACACGCACACACACACACACACACACACACAGACAAGGTCTGAGGTGTGTACAGGACACAGTTCCCTTTCATGAGTGTGAGAGCTTGATAGCATCTGAGAGAATCCTTGAAACACTTGGACCTTAGAAACACCTTCATATGACTCAACCTCCTCCTCCCAGCAGCAAGACCTGTGTGTGTGTGTGTGTGTGTGTGTGTCTGTGTGTGTGTGTGTGTCTGTGTGTCTGTGTGTGTGTGTCTGTGTATCTGTGTGTGTGTGTGTGTGTCTGTGTGTGTGTGTGTGTGTCTGGGTGTGTGTGTGTGTGTCTGGGTGTGTGTGTGTCTGTGCTCCAAACACACACAGTCAAACACATGGCTATGTATGCGTGTGTTTGCAGAAACATGAGGCCCATTTTAGCGGAACGGAGTCGAATATCGGCACACGTCGAATATCGGCACCATACCTCGTTGTCATGTTTACATTCACTCTCGTGATCAACTTCGGACACCAATGGAGAGAAACGTAATCTCCCACAAAAATATGGCATTTAAGCTTTACTTGTGGAAAAAATTAACTCTGTAGACCTAATTTAAGCTTGCGAAATAGTGTTTTTTTTATAGTGCACTTTTGCGTGTACCTAATAGTGTGGAACACTCAGTGGCGCGACGAATATTTCGTTTGGTCTTTAAGTTGTACCGTCGGATTAGTTCTCTCCAAGATGAAGTTTAACTGTCATTTTAAACTGTCATATAAAAAGCCAAAACAGATACCATGACATAATGTAAGTACGGATGCTCACAGAGATCAAATCCGATTACTCTGGTCGTTTAGACCCATGTCAATATGAAAGGCACTAGTTGAGAAATTGGACGGAAGAAGTTCGCCTTCCGTAGTTGCGTTTACAGTTTACCTAAAACAAAGTTGAATTAGATAAAATGTTTGTATTTCCACTAACAATAGTACAATTACAATACCCTTATATTGATGTCTTAATTTTTAATACATAACATACATAATCACGCCATGTTTGTTTTGTGCAGGTTTAAGTGAATAGACTAGCCTGACGATGTCATACTCATAATTCTAGTCAGAATATGAGTCTGAGACCGGACTATTGGGCTGTGATTATGGGGCGTGTTTCAACGAACCAGGAAAGAAAATTCCTCTTCGCTGAATTGGATACCTAGAACCAATCAGAGCAACGTAGTATTTCCATCTGATAGATTAAACTTTTACCTGATCCCGTAGGAAGGACGGCAAAAACATCTTTTCAATCGACAAATGCCTTGATCGCGTTTCTCTGTTCCTCTTTCAAAATGAATGCGCTGTCATATCTGTTGAGACGTTACTTAATTAGCACTCAAGGCTAGAAGCTACCATTCGTTTGAATGGTTTTTTTTTCTACGCGTTAGCATAACCTATCAATAATGCTCTAGAGTGCTTCAGTTAAGACCCATAATCCTGGGCAACACTCGTTTTGCGTATACACAACTAACCGAGTCAATGTAGACATATAAAAGTCGTGTAGATAGCTTAAATCATATAAAATATGTCCCACTAAGCTTCCGAGACGGCGCCATCTTTGTTCGATGTATACCGGTATTCTATCTAAATCTGTCCATCAACGTATAAAGCCCGCCCTTACAATTTGAATGGTCAGATCACTTTTCGGGGCCGTT
This sequence comes from Sprattus sprattus, assembly GCF_963457725.1. Classification (NCBI taxonomy): domain Eukaryota; kingdom Metazoa; phylum Chordata; class Actinopteri; order Clupeiformes; family Clupeidae; genus Sprattus; species Sprattus sprattus. The sequence goes on from NC_137920.1 coordinate 78,137,912, forward strand.
TAAACCCTCCCAACTAACTCGACTCCAGACTGAATCTCCAGACCAAAAATTTTGTGGGCGGAGTTCAGGCTGGTATCCAGGCTATGAATAGACTGCACCTACAACTGAATCAGGTCAAAGCAAGCCCACAAAATACCCTAATTAAACTAAAATAACACTATTGAGATGAACGTTTTCTTGACAAAACATATTGTGACTAAGGCATTTGTACAGAAATTAAACCAGGATATGTCAAAGCAAGAGGAAAAGCATTTTATTATCACGAATTCAACGCGGTAAGTGGAACAAAGTGGGAGTGACGATATTCGACTCATTTAAAAACTTACTCGAAAACGTGTCACCGTAAACATTAACAGAAATATTTTTGAAATACGGTTTCTTACGGTGTTAAATGAGTCGTACAAGTTGAAAAGGACAAACATCTCTCTCGAAAACCGTTGGTTTGGGTAAGTTTACACCTAACGTTAATCTATAAATAGACATAGTATAGCGATTTCTTAACAAAGCGGCCGATATCCGGAATAGTTACGCTAACAGTCTTATTCACCCATGGGATTGTGTGATTTTCTGTGTGTTATCAGAAATCTAATTCATCCATGGGATTGTGTGATTTTACTGAATTCCTCCGTGAGAGGGGCAGGGGGTCAGAAGTCACAGGTCATAGGTCATGTTCAAGGATTCTCCAGGTTTTCCGGAGTCTCCCCCCGTTGCAGCGCTCACCTAGATCATCTTTAAGATCAATGTCAGCATTGGTGGGATTGATTACCCCCTCCACGTCAAAGCCCGCCATGTTACTGATCTCACTGTGAATGAGGTTCAGCTGAAAGACAACATGCCACAAGCAGGAGGAAGCACAGGTTAAGAAGGGAGAGAAGAACATGCACTCATACACACACACACACACACACACACACACACAGGTACTCACACACACACAGGTACTCACACACACATACCCACACACAGGTACTCACACACACACACACACGTACGTACACACACACACACACACACACGTATGTACGTACACACACACACATGTACACACACGTACGCTCACAGTCACGCAAGGAAAAGGGATTTGCAAATCAAAGTCAGATAAAATCAGATCTTCTTCAATCAAATCAGATCCCATGAAATGAGCCCAGAATGAATCAACCACAATCAACTGAAGCAAGCCCATCACCTGAGGTCGCCTGAGGTGAAACAGAGGTTAGCTCGTATAACAGCATGGCTGCATCACCAGATCCAAACACAAGAGTCCATTCTGACACCAGACCTGACAGACTATGAAGCGACTCCACATCCCTCTCCCAGTCAGCCCTCCTGTACCCTGCTCTGATGGACCTCTGAGGCTTCAGTCAGCAGCACTAGTGTGGTAACACCTGTCGGAGGAAGCGTGTTTGATGTGACTGCTACTCTAGCGACCAGCAACACTAGCCACCAGCTACACTAGCCACCAGCTACACTAGCCACCAGCTACACTAGCTACCAGCTGCACTAGCTACCAGCTACACTAGCGACCACTAGCTACCAGCTGCACTAGCTACCAGCTGCACTACCTACAAGCTACACTAGCTACCAGCTACACTAGCCACCAGCTACACTAGCTACCAGCTGCACTAGCTACCAGCTGCACTAGCTACCAGCTACACTAGCGACCAGTAGCTACCAGCTGCACTAGCTACAAGCTACACTAGCTACCTGCTACACTAGCCACCATCTACACTAGCTACCAGCTACACTAGCGACCACTAGCTACCATCTACACTAGCCACCAGCTACACTAGCTACCAGCTACACTAGCTACCAGCTGCACTAGCTACTAGCTACACTAGCGACCACTAGCTACCATCTACACTAGCCACCAGCTACACTAGCTACCAGCTACACTAGCTACCAGCTGCACTAGCTACTAGCTACACTAGCGACCACTAGCTACCAGCTACACTAGCTACCATCTACACTAGCCACCAGCTTCACTAGCTACCAGCTTCACTAGCCACCAGCTACACTAGCTACAAAAATGGCGTGGCATAAGGAGCACTGCCTCACTCTCTGATTAAACTGGGGAGCAGAAATGAAAAATAAAAACAGCCAAAGCAGCCAGCCGAAGCTATGGTAGTACTGAGTGTGTGTGTTGTGTGTTATCTGTGTGGTTGCTGTATGTTAGCTGTGTGTGTTTGTTGTATTTAAATTGTGTGTTTGCTGTATGTTAACTGTGTGGGTTTGTTGTATTTAATCTGTGTGTTTGCTGTATGTTAGCTGTGTGTTTGTTGTATGTTAGCTGTGTATGTTTGTTGTATGTTAGCTGTGTGTGTTTGTTGTATGTTAGTTGTGTGTGTTTGTTGTATGTTAGTTGTGTGTTTTTGTTGTTTGTTATCTGTGTGTGCATTCTCTGTATGTTAGCTGTGTGTTTTTTTGTTGTATGTTAGCTTTGTGTGATTGTTGTATGTAAGTTGTGTGTGTTTTTTGTATGTTATCTGTGTGTGTTTGTTGTTTGTTATCTGTGTGTGTTTGTTGTATGTTAGTTGTGTGTGTATTTGCTATATGTTAGCTGTGTGTGTATTCATTGTATGTTAGCTGTGTGTGATTGTTGTATGTTATCTGTGTGTGTTTGTTGTATGTTATCTGTGTGTGTTTGTTGTATGTTATCTGTGTGTTTGTTGTATGTTATCTGTGTGTGTTTGTTGTATGTTATCTGTGTGTGTATTCTCTGTTTGTTAGCTGTGTGTGTGCATAGACATCAAACTACAGCAGCACAGTTGGTTAGTCAGCCTGTGTGTTATTACTGTGTGCAGGGTCAAGGGTGTATTTCTGCATTCACACACAGCCATTCCTTTAAGGGGCGTTCTGAGTGTGTTGTGTGTGTGACTGGTTCTGGAATGAATGAGCTTGTCACTTGTCACTTGCTTTGTCTGTGCAAGGAGGGGTCCCCTTGTGGAGGGTGTGTTCGGTGTGGTATGTGTACCTTTTGTCCAGAAAGAGGCTCTTGGTGGAGAGGACGGTGTGTGTGTGTGTGTGTGTGTGTGTGTGTGTGTGTGTGTGTGTGTGTGTGTGTGTGTGTGTGTGTGTATTAGTGCGTGTATGTGTGTGTACCTTCTGTCCCAGAAACAGGCTCTTGGTGGAGAGGACGGTGTGTGTGTTTGTGTGTGTTTGTGTGTGTGTGTGTGTGTGTGTGTATTAGTGCATGTATGTGTGTGTACCTTCTGTCCCAGAAACAGGCTCTTGGTGGAGAGGACGGTGTGTGTGTGTGTGTGTGTGTGTGTGTGTGTTTGTGTGTGTGTGTGTGTGTGTGTATTAGTGCATGTATGTGTGTGTACCTTCTGTCCCAGAAACAGGCTCTTGGTGGAGAGGACGGTGTGTGTGTGTGTGTGTGTGTGTGTGTGTTTGTGTGTGTGTGTGTGTGTGTTTGTGTGTTTGTGTGTGTGTGTGTGTGTATTAGTGCATGTATGTGTGTGTACCTTCTGTCCCAGAAACAGGCTCTTGGTGGAGAGGACGGTGTCTCTGTGTGTGTGTGTGTGTGTGTGTGTGTGTGTGTGTGTGTGTGTGTGTGTGTGTGTGTGTACCTTCTGTCCCAGAAACAGGCTCTTGGTGGAGAGGACGGTGAAGCTCCCGGCCGGTGATCCCTCTGTGGTGCTGTCTGCACTGGCTGCCTTACTTACTGCAGTCTGCCTCTGTCTCACACACACACACACACACACACACACACACACACACACACACACACACACACACACACACACACACACACACACACACACACACACACAGTCGCACGCAAATGCATAAACACACACACAGAGTTTAGTGACAACATTACATCGGACACATACATACACACACACATGCACACATACACTGTATTTCCCTAAAACTATTTACTGCACTGTATATAAACCGCATTACAGTATTTTATGTAATTTTACAAAACAAACCTGTGTGTTGATCGCACCAGCTTATAACCTGCAGTTTATTCAACACTGCGGGTGTAAAACTAAATGCCACGTAGTTGTGGTGCGTGCGGTACTTACCATTAGAAGGTGTATAAAGTAGGGATAGGCATTTACAACACACACACACATTTGCATCTCAACATACTACACTCCCTCCCTGCACGCATTTGCATACACACTCACACACACACACTCACACACACGCTCACACACAATTATAGGCTACCTTTTTCCCACTCACAGTGAAAACCAGCGACCTATAAGCGTATATTAAGTGTTATGGTGTTGTGGGGGAGGGAGCTATTAGAGGATAGCCCCGTTGGTGTATGAATATTCTCCCAGGGTGTCTATGTGAAGCCATTTAACATCATCCACAAGTGGTTGTGATCACTTTGAACCCAAGACCCAATGCCTTTTATTGGGGAGCTAATTTTTAGAAATTAAACTTTGCAGCTAACATTGTCTTTCCTAGCTGCTATGGTTATCTGAAATGAAACCATTCACAGCTTAAGGGTGTGCAGCAAATGGTTTCTTGGTTGCTATGGTGGTCTAGTTGCTATGCTAGCTAACTGGCTAGCTAGCTAAAGAACATTTTAAATAACCTTAAACCGTTTAAATGGCAGAGTTCCATTTGCATGGAATAATAGGTAGTTATCAAGCTGATGTTACAGTCTCCTAAATTGTACTTATACAATTATAAAAGGAAAAGGTCTAAACCCTTAGGGTACCTGTGCAGCTTAATAGTAACACAATCTTACTAATCTTAATATTCACACATAAACATAAATTCGTATTAACACACGCTAGCAGCCGCCAACTGTTAAGATGGTTTTAGCGGCGCTAACTGGCATGAGACCGCGTGTGTTAAACATCTCTCACGAGTCACAGAGCTTCACGCCATGTAGCATTCAGTTCAAACCAGGGTGGGAATAAGCAACACCTCCCATGCTGTATCCCATGTTGTTTGTACCTAATGCATTGATGGGATTCGTATGAGTAAGAATGGGAGAGATTTACCTGGCGGGTTTACTGTGCGTGTTGATAACTTCCACTGGCAGCCCGGCGTACCATAGATATTTAGTAAATCAATTTATAATCCCCGGTTTATTGGGGGAGATTTTGGTATGCTTGTAAAGGCAGGCAGGAACGCCGGTACATGCCTCCTGACGTACATAAACTATCTGAGATAAATTATTATGGACAAATGACACGGGGCGTAAGCTGTCCCAGAGTTACTGCATGGGATCCCATATATGGGCGTCAGCCTCCACCTGCTGAACAGGAACAGGAAGAGGAACAGGAAGAGGAACCGGAACAGGAACAGGAACTCTACCTTTGATCTTGGCAGCCCCTTCTTCCCAGCCATTCTCTTGGCGGCTGCTGCTTTTTTGGCGGACATCTTGGATTTCCTGGTGGGGGGAGGGATGATGACTGCCTCCAGCTTGCCCTTTGACCCCCGCTTCTTGGCCAGCAGCTCTGGCTGGATGTTGGGCAACACCCCACCCGCTGCTATGGTAACGCCTTTCAGGAGCTGGGGAGAGAGGACATGGGAAGAACCGCAATATGAACGTGAGGAAAAATACATTTGTCTGTGAAATTATATTCATTATCAGCATTATATTATGTATTAGTGTGATATCATGCAAATTATATTAACTAACATTAGTCTGTGTGTGTGTGTGTGTGTGTGTGTGTGTGTGTGTGTGTGTGTGTGTGCATATTTATGAGTATATAGAGGAGGAGGGTGCTCAAAACAAACTAACTGCTGACTGCAGAGATACTTGATATATCTGATTCAACTGAACGACTCTGCAGTTTCAGTTGATCACAGCTGATGCTGAACATTAATTAGGGCAGTTTTAATCTCTGGCTGACTATTAACTACGTACTGTTCATTGATGGACTAAAGTAGCTTGTGCTTACAGCAAGTGTTTCGTCATATCTTAAATACATTACTCATTTGAATGACAGCCTACACTGAATATAAAATGAATTACTGGTTAGTAAATATGGCAGAAGGCACAGATAGATATTTTTCAAGAAGAGAGACAGGGAGAGCGGGAGAGAGGAATACAGGGAGAGAGCGAGAGAGACAGAGAGACAGGGAGAGAGAGAGAGAGACAGGGAGAGAGACAGGGGAGAGAGGGAGAGAGAGAGAGAGAGAGAGACAGGGAAAGAGAGAGAGAGGGAGAGAGACAGGGAGAGAGACAGGGGAGAGAGGGAGAGAGAGAGAGAGAGAGAGACAGGGAAAGAGAGAGAGAGGGAGAGAGACAGGGAGAGAGAGAGGGAGAGAGACAGGGAGAGAGGGAGAGAGAGAGAGACAGGGAGAGAGAGGGAGAGAGACAGGGGAGAGAGGGAGAGAGAGAGAGAGAGAGATACAGGGAGAGAGACAGAGAGAGAGAGGGAGAGAGAGGGAGAGAGACAGGGAGAGAGACAGGGAAAGAGAGAGAGAGGGAGAGAGAGAGGGAGAGAGACAGGGAGAGAGGGAGAGAGAGAGAGAGAGACAGAGACAGGGAGAGACCTGGTTGAGTTCCTCGTCGTTGGCGATGGCCAGTAGAATGTGGCGTGGGGTGACGCGCCCCTTCTTGTTGTCCCGCGCTGCATTTCCTGCTAGCTCAAGAATCTCAGCTGAGAGAGACAGACAGATGGGTAGACCAACAGACAGACAGACACACAGGCAGACAGACATACAGGCAGACAGACATACAGGCAGACAGACACACAGGCAGACAGACATACAGGCAGACAGACAGACAGACAGACAGACAGACAGACAGACAGACAGACAGACAGGCAGACACACACAGAGACAGATAGACAGACACACACACACACACACACACACACACAGACAGACACACAGACAGACACACAGACAGACACACAGACAGACAGGGTTAACTCTTGATGCATTATCGATGCAATGGTGCATTGTTCCACACTATTTGGGGTTCAACTGTCAGAGGGCATAAACTCAAACATATAAAGTCTGGCTGAGGACTGGGTATGGATCTCTCCCCCCCCCCCCCTGCCTAAGGCTGAGGACTGGGTATGGATCTCTCCCCCCCCCCCCCCCCTGCCTAAGGCTGAGGACTGGGTATGGATCTCTCCCCCCTGCTGAGGACTGGGTATGGATCTCTAAGGCTGAGGACTGGTTATGGATCTCTATCTCTCCCCCCTGCCTAAGGCTGAGGACTGGGTATGGATCTCTAAGGCTGAGGACTGGGTATGGATCTCTAAGGCTGAGGACTGGGTATGGGTCTCTCCCCCCTGCCTACTGGGTATGGATCTCTAAGGCTGAGGACTGGGTATGGATCTCTAAGGCTGAGGACTGGGTATGGATCTCTAAGGCTGAGGACTGGGTATGGATCTCTCCCCCCCTGCCTAAGCCATCCCTGAGACATCACACACACGCACACAGACACACACACACACACACACACACACACACACACACACAGGTGTGAGGTGCTCAAGCATTGTAGCCAGGTAAATGGTCCTATGCAATACTTAGCGAGGCTCTGTTTGATGTAGCACACACACACACTCCCCTGTGAGGTACTCGAACACGGCAGCCAAGTACTTGGGTAGGCTCTGTTTGATGTAGCACACAGAAACACACACACACACACACACACGCACACTCACCTGTGAGGTACTCGAGCACGGCAGCCAGGTAGACAGGTGCGCCCGCTCCTATGCGGTACTTGGGGAGGCTCCGTCTGATGTAGCGAAGCATGCGGCCCACGGGGAAGATGACCCCCGCCTTGCTGGAGCGCGACGTCTTCGTGGTCTTCTTCTTACCCCCCCGACTCGACATGCTGCCCCCACGAGTCTCAAGATCTGCCCCACAGAGAGCAAGAGACCCGTCAGACACCACACATGAGGGAAGGACAAAGACACACACACACACACACACACACACACACACACACACACACACCACACACACACACACACACACACACACACACACACACACACACGCACACACACACACACACACACACACACACACACACACACACGCACACACACACACACACACACACAGAAAAGAAAATGGCTCTCATACATATAACTAGCTCTTTAACTACTACGGTGATCTGTGTGTGATTATGTATGACTGTCTTTAGGTATAAAGACTACTACAGTGATCTGTGTTTGATTATGTATGACTGTCTTTAGGTATGAAGACTACTACAGTGTTCTGTGTTTGATTATGTATGACTGTCTTTAGGTATGAAGACTACTACTGTGATCTGTGTGTGATTATGTATGACTGTATTTAGGTATTAAAAGACTACTACGGTGATCTGTGTGTGATTATGTATGACTGTATTTAGGTATTAAAAGACTACTACAGTGATCTGTGTGTGATTATATATGACTGTCTTTAGGTATAAAAAGACTACTACGGTGATCTGTGTGTGATTATGTATGACTGTCTTTAGGTATGAAGCCGCTACCTTAACTTCAACATGCTAATGGTAATGATAAACTCTTTCAGGGTAAATTACTATTTCCACATGCTTGACCTCTGGAGTCTAGAGTCCACAGAACACCCTTCTGTCTGATCTGATGCAGCCAGACAGATTTCAGGAAGAAGAGAATGTTTGTTTTGCACAATACTGCAGCGTGTCTTTTCTATATCACACAGCCAACTGTAACTCAATACATGTGATCTACACGAGTCTACACAATGAACATTATGAACGTTCATGACATATTGTTTCCTTTCTGATGTTAAATAAACAGGCGACAACTTGGCTGGGGATAACAGGAGGCACCAGAGCAGGAAATAGGGGACAAGACGAGACATGTCTCTATTCAAAGATCATGATTTACTCAGAGATGCTTCGCTGGAGTAGTTTGTATGCTTAACCTTTTTTTGCTAGACGAATTTGGGGTTAAAGTACACGCCCTTATCACTGCCGTTTCTCTAAGACAGAAAATGTGCAAGACCTGTCATGAGATCCGTTCACAGTTTATGAGCGCTACCGCTACCTATGTCTTGCTGATGGGGATTCCCTCATTAGTTTATGTTACTGCAGTCCATTTTACATGTAATCTAGAATATGCATTCAGAAGACGTAATGAGTTAAAAGACAGGTAGTACGATGAATATCTGATTTTAATTCCTTAAATGTGCCATGAGAGGAGACTAACAGGCAAGAACGAAAGTGTGAGCACATAGTGTGTGCACATGTTGTTTGTCAACAGAAAAATAACATTAGCAACAAAGACAGATGTGTCAGTACATTTTAACAACCCAAACTTTGCGCCTATTCTTTTGTAAAGGTCTGTCCTTATGATTTACATCTGGTAAGTACTGCGTTGTTTAAAAACGGAAACTCCCAATTCAAACTGACAGTTAGCGTACTTAGCCACAGCACTGAAAGATATGGCCTAAATGTTTTCAGAAACAACGAAATATCTGCTGAGCATTCAATGACAGGTCTACAGAATCGTAAAGCGCGATCCAGGCTTCTCAGCTTCGCACTCAAGACATAAATATATTCAAATAAATGGCCACTTACAGGTCAGAGCTGGGCAATATGTCTACAGTCTCCGGACTCAAGTGCCTAGCCTACTGTAAACCGAACACTCGACCAGAACAAGCTCCCATAATCCACAGCGCTACAATGTTTTTGGTAGAGACAGAGCAGTCGGGCGACGTTGGGTAGGCTATGGCACTGCGCTGTTTGCTCCTCACAAAGTATGTGAACGGATCACCGTCTTTTGTGTCTTTCACTCTGCGCTTCTGCGTGGATGACAGCAGAGGACAGTGACAGCGTGCAATGCCTCACCACACTCAAGAGCACATGACTGATCTGGGGACTGCATTCACATCACCTCAGCAGTATGTGTCCGTAGGCAACTCTGACTGAATGACTGACGGACTCACCAGATAGCAAATGTCACTCTTTTTGAGTGGTAACCCTTAATTAATCAGAACAAATGGGGAAAAAAATGATCGCTTATGTATTCATTTAATGTAGGCTAAGCGGTAGCCTTTATAACCAGCTCTTGGTATGACTAAGAACCAAATCATCAAGGTGTTATTTCAGACTCATGAAAGCAAGGTAAAAAAAAAAAAAAAACCTTTGCATCAGTTCATATTCATTTTAGGCGCCCCTACTAGGGTAGCACGTCAGCAGTGAAGCACCACCATTGGCTCGAGAGGTGTAATGTCTCTCCTTGATTGGATGTCCATGCACCATGTCTCCGCGCGCAACAGATACAAATACAATCTTCTTTATAGCATTTTGTTCGATGGTGTTGAGTTTATGTTAGACTTCGATAGCTAATTAGCACTACATTATCTTTTCCTTTTCCGCCTTCATGTGCAATTACATTTGACTCTTTATCCTGCGCAACAGTCAGCCTAATTAGGCACGGTGTAATTTGATGGGAGTGTGTCTTGGTTGCTGGGTAGGACGGTAAGTAAGTATGCAGTAAGTATGTATCGCCACTAGATGTCACCAGTGAGACAGTGTAGCAGCGCTCATCTCTCTGCTTGAGATCACCTCAAGACGCCGTGTTAGAAAAACCTCTTGTGTTCGTGCGGTGCGATCCGTTTGATAATTGTTTAATTAATTCCGTCAATTGGCCATTGTGTTCATTGCACGCCAATTAGCCTCATCTAAGTATATAGAGTTGGTAATTTCTCCGTGAACAATGCGATTTTCAAACTTGACCTTGTTGCAACGACTATAATACCAAGTGTTTCATTTCCCGGGGAGGGGATGCGAGGGCTACAGCAGCTAGTCACAGCCAAATGAAATAGAAAAAAATGCGAGAACTGAATATGCAGCTACAGGAGCCAGTGTTGTTAGGGTGGAGGGCGACTACCAGGCTGAGTGGAACTCCCAGGATGACTCAAACGAAGTATAATATGTGTTTTAACACATCACTGTGAAGAATGAGGCAGATTGCATTGTTGCTGCACTATGTGTTTAAAGTTAATCGTTAGAATGTCTGACATCTGCTGTAACCAAATCTTCAAACTTGATTTATTCAATTAGCCTAGCTGTTTAGCGAGAAACCTGGTTAAACTGGTTAGGGCGAAAATAAAGCATTCTTCTGATCAGTCAGTTACAATGGAAAGAATGAATTGTCAGTGTATAACTTTTCATACAACGACATTTGGTGCCACGAGGGACAACGTATAACAACACAAAAATACAAAAACTAAAAAAATTAAGTTCAAACAACTCTAATGCAGAATACCATCTCGTAGTGAACACATAAACACAACATTTCATCCATTTTATATAGCGCCAAAACAATGAAATTGTCTCAAGACGCTGCAACAGCCGCCTCGCTTCATAGTCTTCTCTACATGCCTTCTGTTCTTTGTGATTTCTTTTCATGAATAAAAACGTTTCAAACCCCCCCCCCCCCCCCCCCCCCATATTTTTTTCACAAATGGCGAGTAGCCTACCTGAGTATGAAGTAGGAAGAAGGCTCCCCTGCATGTTGTTATACATATGCGGTTAGATTCAGTTACGTTTTTGAAACATGGCTATGAACTTCATACTTAAAGGTTGCATCGGAATTGTCGGTATGTTCAGGCAGTAGGTTGTGTGTAGGGTTAAACAATGTGTTGAATTTGCAGGTCAAAACTAAGCCACCTAAATTACTAAAACATAATGACCCTTCTTACCTCTATCTGCCTCTCATTGCAGTTATTTTCCCAACTAACCAAGATTAACATAATTCCACGTCTCTTAAAAAAGGCCAGAAAACAGCATAAACAGGAATACAGTTTTACAGCAAATCATTGTTTACTATTGTGTATAAACTATAGCCAAACTAACAGGCATTGGATACCATACTCCTGAGGATGTCTGAAATAATTGAATAATATTGATTATATAAAATAATATTATTGATTGATTGTTCATAGATTTATTTTCAATCCGGCGTATATGACTGTTTGATCCTCCTCATCGGTGTCACCAACAGCCTAAACAAAAGCAGATAAAACACCAGCAGTTAGATAAGTGAGCAGCGTCCCCTGAGAGCAACAACAGATATGGATAAACACTGGAGATAGACTTACAGTCAGAGGGGCTGTACACGCAAGAGAGAGAGAGGGAGAGAGAGATGCAGGGAGCGAGAGAGAGAGGGAGAGAGAGATGCAGGGAGCGAGAGAGAGAGGGAGAGAGGGAGAGAGAGAGAGAGGGAGAGAGAGATGTAGATAAACACTCACGGTCAGAGGATCTGTGCACGCTGCAGTGGAGGGGTTGGTGTCTGTAAACAACAGAGAAAAAGCACAGAAGACATTTACTGGATTAGGATCCGAAAGAAATGATTGCAATATCACCTTATCATTCATTTTTTTTTAAAGAACATAAGACATGAACTGGATTAGGTTTAAGAATCAATGTAATCACATGTGTTTTTTAAACAAAAAGTCTGCAAATGATAAATGGACACACTGAGCATCTAACTGTCACAAACTGCAGAGAGCAATTTAAAACAAAAATAAAAGTTGTGTGTGTGTAGGTGTATGTGTGAGCTGCTCATGCAAAGGTTTGTTCACACCTTCAAGTGTTATGTGGTATTGATGGCTTCAGAGCAATCGAAGTGAATTAGCGCTTAAGCATTAGGTTATTTACTGTATGCCGTAAACAGAATGCTGCGGTGTGTTTGGTGTTAGAACAACCAGAGCACACATGGAACTCTTCTGCTGTAGCTGCATCGGAATTGACCTATCGCTAAGCCCCGCCCCCCATTGTGACAGTTGCTAAATCGGACACTTTATCAGAGCTGACTAGAGTTTACAATGGCAGCTATCAGTGACAAAACTATATCCCAAGAGGCTCTAGACAACTTTTGGAGACAAAAGGACCTGATTTCGCCTAGAAGCCTTCAAAAGGGACTTAATTATGCAATGGAGGGATATGTATAGGCTACAATTTAAAACTCGATATGGTGGATAACAAGCTTAAATTTGAGGCGAGAATTTACAGAGCTCAATGCAAGAGGGAGAAGCCTCAACTCACGGTCATCGCGATTGCAAATACATCCAATACCAGCATTGTTCATGCACCGCATGGGGAAGATACAATGAATTCACAGTCAGTTAATTTAACTAATCTGGAAGGCACCGTAGCCTACACCTACGTTTATTAACTAGCAGGAACCTGCCCCTGACAGGACAGTGTCCTAACCATAACTGTCTAGCTTGTTAATGTAACCTTGTTAATTACCTGCATGCGTGTGTTTCGTTCACGTTGTCATGTTAATCCATTATTAAACCTATCGTTTGTTTAATAGAATGGCCGATTTTTAATAAACTGTCCCAGAACTGACAAAGTTACGCTAGCGCAGCTATTGAATAATTGACGTTAGCTAATTTGAACCAGAGATAACTTGCCTAAGCCTAGCACAACATCAGTGGTGAAAGTAAGCAGGTAGCCTACTGTGAATAATGAGTAGGCCTATGCCTTTTATCATGTAGGCTTAGTTGATTGCTTTAGCAAAGGGAAATTCTAACAAGAGTATGGCAGAAAGCTAATGAACGTAGCGTTCACTGAGTGGTCTGTCACACAGCTTAATCCACCGGAGATATTTTGGACCGGTCTTGTTTAGGAAATGAGATAGGCCTACAATATACCCCATTGCCTATCTTCTCACGATAACTCGTATCAGTGTTGTATCTACCCCATGCACATCGTTTGGCCATTTATGTTGAAACTACATTACCACAATTACACACTTGTTTTTGTCCCGTTGTGGCTTGGGGAAAAGGGATGAAATATACCCCATTCTGCTGCCTATCGGGATACCTACTGTCGGTGTTACATGTACCCCAAGCACATCGTTTGACCATGTTTTTTTTTTTTTCATAAGCAACATCAATCGATCATTAAATTATTGAAAAGGGTCTCCTCCCTGTTGTTTTCAATGGAGTTATCGGTGCTGATGTCCGAGTCCAGTTCAGGCTGGAATATCATTGGTTCATCTGCGTTCTAAGGGCGGCGCTTAGCGACAGGTCAATTGTTGGTATGTTCAGGCAGTAGGTTGTGTGTAGGGTTAAACAATGTGTTGTTGCAGGTCAAACTGACTAGTTCTTTTTTAAGCCACCTAATTTACTAAAACATAATTTTTTTTAAGTTGGAATCTTTCACTGTCACCCACAGGACCGCTGGATCAGCACCTGTCTATTTAAAGCTACTATTCAGCTTAAAACTTCCCCTTCTCATTGTTGTCTTTACAGTTTTTTTACGGAATGTTTTGTAAGTCGCTTTGAACAAAAGTGTCTGCCAAATAGCTTAACATTAACCTTAATCTGATTCATGTACCAGAAGATTAGAGTTTTTGTAACATATTACAGCATACACTGGTCTCCACCCATGTCAGCTTCCTCCAGTGGACTTTCGTGACCTTAGACCTACAAGCCATCATGAGCCCATACTGCTTTATCTGCGGGTCAAGGACTAATGAAACTTAATGTTCAACAAGCCACTGTGGCTCTCAGTGATTACATAAGGTTGTTTAAGGGCCGTGACACCGTGTCATCTTAAACTCAAAGTCAAAGCACTCACATGATCAAGTCCAAGCCCTGTCCATCACTCTCTTTCTTGAGCATAATTACAGCAGCATTCTAGAAGCCATCTTCCTGGATACTTCTTAAATGTAACCACGTTTTTACATTGTTTCAAAATTCCAATTCTATAGAATTCCATGGTCTCAACAGGCTTGTTTTTTTTAATCAATATGTCTGTTCACCCATATGTATTTCATTTCAATCTCTTCCCCTTCGTAGTACTCTTTATAATATATATATAAATACAGTATATATATGTATAAATGTAGTAATACTTTCATCATTAAATCATTCCCCTCTGACTGCACTGCAAATGTGCACAATCCTGTCGTGTCCAACTCCTTTGTGCTGCGAATGGGAGTAAAGGGGAAAGTGATCTCTGGCCATTGTGAGAGGAACGCATGATTCAAAAACCGCTAAAGCTGACCAAAGTGCAGTTTAATTTAATCACAATAAAATAAAATATCAGAACAAATAAGTCGTCTATACACTTATATGCACAACATCCCCTAAAACCAACATTTGCCCCCCGGCCCTGCCGAAATCTCCCGGATTTTGCTACTCAAATGTTGTCAGGAACGCATGAAGGGGGACTAACCTTAGTGAGAGGAACGCATGAAGGGGGACTAACCTTAGTGAGAGGAACGCATGAAGGGGGACTAACCTTAGTGAGAGGAACGCATGAAGGGGGACTAACCTTAGTGAGAGGAACGCATGAAGGGGGACTAACCTTGGTTCAGATTCTCAGTGGGTTTCCTCTTTAGATGCACCTCTGAGTATGTCACACTAGTTCTGCAGGACGGAAGCCCCCCTGCACACTCATCTTCCTCATCCTCACCCTCCTCTTCCTCACACTCACCCTCATCTTCGTCTTCACACACCTCTTCACCTGAAAATGGCAATATCAGTTTCAATGGCAAACTTTACACACACTCACACACTCTCCCACAGACATACATACACACACACACTCTCTTTCACGCACACACCCTCACACACACCCATATGCCTGCACATACACACAAACACACACACACACACACCCCATTGTCAAAATCATGTTATGTTAAATTAATGAGTGACATGAATCATTTGAAGATCACCCAAAAATGTAACTGAAGAGCAAAAATAAACCAGCAAAGTAATAAACCCACTGCTAAGTAGTAGACATTTTTTTGAAAACTAAAGAAAGGAATTATAAATTGCTCCTGTCAGAGATGTTTGTGATGGATCAAAGGGAACGGATATATACTGGAAACAAAAGACTACCCACGGGAGGTTTTGTAAATCCTCTCAGCTGAAGGACAAAAGACAGAGCCTAGGTGTGCGTGAGTGTGTGTGTGTGTGTGTGTGTGTGTGTGTGTGTGTGTTTGTGTGTGTGTGTGTGTGTGTGTGTGTGTGTGTGTGTGCGCGTGTGTGCGTGTGTACGTGTGTGCGTGTGTGCCTACGTACCTTTGTTTGTCCTTCTCCACAGAAACACACAGGTCAGGACCACCAGAGCCAGCCCAACGAGGCCAAACACACTCATGAGAGAAACACACACACCTGCAGGGGAGAGACACACATGAGAGACACACACACATTAGAGAAACACACACTCCTGTAGGGGAGACACACACATGAGAGAGACACACACACACATGAGAGACACACACACACACATGAGAGACACACACACTCACATGAGAGACACACACTCCTGCAGGGGAGAGACACACACATGAGAGGGACACACACTCCTGCAGGGGAGAGACACACATATGAGAGACACACACACTCCTACAGGGGAGACACACACACATGAGAGAGAAACACACTTATGAGAGACACACACACTCCTGCAGAGGAGAAACACACACATGAGAGAGAAACATTATTATTTCTGCCACAGAGTAAGTTTCTGTTTGGCTTGTGATGGTAATGGTTATCAATAGTTTCACTCCAACTCCATAATAATCTTCCCACTGATTTTACATTAAATATGAAAGACAGGCAGACAGTAACTGAAACTTGAAACCTTAGAATAAAAACTCAGCATCACGTCTGCAGAACTACAAAGAGTTTACTTTAAGTGACATGATGCTCTCTGCAGAAACCACACAGTACAAAAGACACAACCAAACAAGGACATGGCTTATGATGGGGGCACATTACCGTGGCCAAACACAAACAGGAAGTGTAGACAAAAGCAGTATTCTACTTATGCATATCCTATATACTGTACTTCATTGCATGCAATCTATAATATATATACATTTTTTTGTATTAATTATTTATTTATTTTTGCAATTTTTAACTGTTAACACTGCTGCACTGTTTACTGTATTTCAATGGGCTGTCATTAGGACATGAAGTGTTTTAAAAATGAAACAAACATGTTTTTGTTATAGGACAGGACGTGTGCCACATTTACTGAATAACAAATTAATTATATAACAATAAAATGATATACTAATCCTATAATAATTTAAAATTGATTGATTAGCATTTTGCTTGTGTAGGTATTTTTATGAGTGATTGGACCACAAATATACGTACATAGTGCACATAAACCTCAACTTTACACTGAGCAGTGAATCACTAATAGTATAGTACACTCTTTTTCATCTAGTATGGCATACCATTGATGTTTGATTAGTAAAGTAAACTCTTTTTCATCTAGTATGGCATACCATTGACGTTTGATTAGTAAAGTCAACTCTTTTTCATCTAGTATGGCGTGCGGTTGTAGTTCTACTAAGGCCTCAGGCTATCAAACCCGGAAGCACACAAACCTAAACTCAGTTGTCCCTCCACCATTCCCCAAGTGAAAAGAGAGAGAGAGAGAGAGAGAGAGAGAGAGAGAGAGAGAGAGAGAAGGATGAAATGGATGGATGGGTGAAAGAATAATGTGAACCTGCACCTGATGATTCTGCCCTTGGTGTAGCCGTGACCTCCATGACCTCCGTGGCGTCTCTGGTGTCCGTGCTGCTCTCACTGTGTGTTGGCTGAAGAGTGGTGGCTGTCCCCACTGCCGTGGTGTGTGTAGGTGGCGTGTGTGTGGTGGTGTGTGTGGACACATTGACACGGAGAGGCAGCAGGGCTCGTAGGTTGCCATCGTGGAACACTGCACAGGCCCACAGGCTCTGCTCTGGGCGGAAGTCTGTCACAGTAAGACAGAACTCTCCATTGTGTCTGGTACCACGGTAACGACGATCACTCTCATTTTGTCTGGTACCACGGTAACGACGATCACTCTCATTGTGTCTGGTACCACGGTAACGACGACTGAAGTTTTGCTGGTTGGAATGCAGTTGAATCCACCACACCTGACCGGGTGTCTTCTGACGAGACAAGGAGCAGCACAGCCTCACACTCCCGCCCTCACACACACGTTGGGGCTCCACTGTGGCTGAGGACACAACACAAAATACACAGAATACACAAATACACAAAATACACAAAATACACAAATACACAAAATACACAAAATACACAGACCTTTTCCAAACTCCAAGAGGAAGACTGATATTGAGAAAATATAAATTCATGCCTGAAATTGTCTCACTGCTCTGGTTATCTCCATCTTTTGGTCTTATCCTGTCTATAATTATGTTAAGCACTGTTAGCTATCATGTCTGTAATTATGTTAAGCAATGTTAAGCAAGGAGCTCTTGGTGGACTACCAGCGGAACGGGAGGAGGAGCCCCCCAACTCCTAACTGGATGGTCTGGAGGCAGTTGGCGAGGAGAGAATGCGGAGGAAGATGGACAGTTTTTATTTAAATCTTTGTCATGTGTATGTGTGATTCCCATTCCTGTTGTCCTTTTCATTTCATGACACCTGAATTTCCCTAACCGGACTAATAAAAGTTTATCTTATCTTATCTTATGTTAGCTATTTCCTTTCAGCATTGTTTTATGATCAGATTATTCATTCATTCATTCTGTGAAATAATTCAGTCTGCAGTTGCCATATGGAGATAAATGCCTGTGTAATATTTGTGTTAAAGTCTCTAGAAAATAAACAATAATCTGCAGAATTATAAAAACAATAAACACCCATCTCTTGTAAATGACTCACCATTTACAACTACAAGCTCATATGATGCTGCTGTCTTAATGTGTCCGTCACAGGTCATCTCACATCGAAACTCTCCAGAGTCGCCCCACGCCACAGAGGGGATGACCCAGGAGAAGTCTTTATCTCGCCCTCCTTGGGGACTCCCTGGCGTCAAGTCCTCTGGACTGGCTGAGAGATGAGGATGGGTCCTGGTCCACCTGCCTTCACATGCCTCAGTCCCCAGGTTCTTACAGAAGAGACGAGCCTCCTGGCCCACCGCTCTGTACAGCAGGCCGCTTTCATCGCGTGATCCTAAAGGGAATATAACAAACAGAGAAAAGGAAGGAGCTGGAGTAAGACGGGGAGATAGAAATAATAATAGTAATGTACAATGGCTGTCGTCTCCTGACTGATCTAAAGTAATAGAAATGTTCTATTGCTGTCATCTCCTGACTGATCTAAAGTAATAGAAATGTACAATGGCTGTCGTCTCCTGACTGATCTAAAGTAATAGAAGTGTTCTATTGCTGTCATCTCCTGACTGATCTAAAGTAATAGAAATGTACAATGGCTGTCGTCTCCTGACTGATCTAAAGTAATAGAAATGTTCTATTGCTGTCATCTCCTGACTGATCTAAAGTAATAGAAATGTACAATGGCTGTCGTCTCCCGACTGATCTAAAGTAATAGAAATGTACTATTGCTGTCGTCTCCTGACTGATCTAAAGTAATAGAAATGTTCTATTGCTGTCATCTCCTGACTGATCTAAAGTAATAGAAATGTACAATGGCTGTCGTCTCCCGACTGATCTAAAGTAATAGAAATGTACTATTGCTGTCGTCTCCTGACTGATCTAAAGGAATAGAAATGTACTATTGCTGTCGTCTCCTGACTGATCTAAAGTAATAGAAATGTACTATTGCTGTCGTCTCCTGACTGATCTAAAGTAATAGAAATGTACTATTGCTGTCGTCTCCTGACTGATCTAAAGTAATAGAAATGTACTTTTGCTGTGTGGGGCAGCAGCTGCACTGTACACAGCAGAAAAGCACTGCAACGCATAATGAACACAGCTGCTAAGATCATTGGTGCCTCACTCCCTTCCCTGCAGGACACCTAGCACATTTCAAACACAGAGGCAATTTAATGTGCTTGTCTTATTTTCTCGTTAAGTCCTGTGTTTTTAAAGCCTCGTGCTTCCCCAGTTCTTCATTTAAGAATCTTCATGTTTGTGACCACGCTGTTTAGATGCCCTGTTTCTGTGTGAGCTCATTCGTTAGAAGGAAAGATTCTTTGTCGTTATCAAGTGTCGTGCGTTTGGGTTCAGCCATTAAGCTTCAGCATCACAGAGCTTCACATTAACAAAAGCAAAAGGAACATTTAAACAGTTAAAAGAGCATTAAAAAAATAAAAGCTAAAGACCATAGTAAATAAATGAAGGACAAACTCCATAAAATAGAACAAAAACAATTAAAAGAATGTACAAAGTACATAAAATAGATTTGTTTAAAAAAAAAAATGCAAACACTAATTAATAAACATATGTGAGAAATGTTGTTCTCATCTCTGTTTCTGGTTCACACCAACATAATCCATATAGAATAATTTCTTGACATTAATCTTGACAAATGACTTAAAGCATTCCCTTTTTTAAACCCCAATGAAATTATAATTGTTGTTACAGTAATTTGCATTTTAGGGGTAACTGTCAAACCATTGTAATATCTTTTTGAGAAATCTTAGAAAACTAATTTCTTTTTTGCTAATTTTTACAAATTACTACACAACTGTTGAATACAAACTATTGAATTAGCACAAATCATCACAAAATACATTCAAATGACCATGTATGTCTTCCAAGAAATATTCCCAAAAAGTTTATAAAACTACTCAATTTAGGGTTGTGAATTTGACCTGTGCAATGATGATCAACAAACATAAACTAATAGAATTTATAGAATTACGTAAAATGACCTACAACAAAAACAGACTATGGCCATTTGAACAGTTAAAAACCATGTTCCATATTCATTTGTAAGAATATTATGAAGGGCTTGTGTATCAAGTTTATGACAAGTACTTTTTATCAGTTATTTTCCTGTAGCCTATACTCATAACAGTAATTGCACCACCCTGTAGTGTGTGTAAGTGTGTGTGTGTCTGCGTGTGTGTGTGTGTGTGTGTGTGTGTGTGTGTGTGGAATGTTACCATGCCTCTCCTCCAGCGTGATCTCTTTACTGCCACATCTGTAAAGACCCCTGTCCTGCCGCTGGAAGTTCTGTACCAGGAGATGGGCCGTGTCGCCCAGCTTCAGCTCTATGCTGTTGGTACTGATTCTGTCCCAGTTGGACTGGCTGTCCACACATCTCACGCTCACATCACTGCCACGGCCCACCTGGATCACTGTTCCTGCAGAGAGAAAAACAATGAACGAATGAATATCAAAGCGTTTACTCAACACATTTCTGCAGCGTTTCAGACATCGAAGAACAGACATCGTTTCAATTAGAGGGCACTTCGACTCTGCCAGATGTTTTATTTGGCTGGGCCTAGTGCAAAGCTGTTAATCGTTTCACCACATCGGCAGAAAAGTCTTACCATATCTACATCGCTCTGGTTGCCAGGCAGCCATTATGAAGCCTAAGACTATGCCGTGTGAGCGACCCTAATTCACTCCATTCTGAGCCGCCGCCTGTGCAGAGAAGCAACATGTTGAGGAAAAGGTGACCTATGTTGTTGCCATGGAAAAGGACGTAATTCTTACCACTTCTAAGCCCACTCAGGTAAAAAAGCACCCCGACAGAAAGAAGGTGCATCTTTCCAAGCCCACTCAGGTAAAAAAGCGACCCGACAGAGAGAAGGTTCATCATTCTACCGTATCAGGAGCATTCTGACGCATGAGGTGATAGCGCTAAATCTGCCTTGTATCCGCAGATGTGTCTGATTTCCTGTAAACAGAAGTGTGAAGTTTCCATCACCATTCGGCCTTCATAGGACATACCCTCATCGCCACATCGACCACAAACCATAACCTTAACACAGACACAGAACTGCTTCATCTGTAAGGCAAATAAACTAAAGTAACCCTGGCTTCACATGTTTAACATGGACATAAAGGCCTGCTAAGTGAAGACTATAGCCTGGAGTGGAAATGATAGGGCTAACATTATATAGTACTGCACCATCGTCTGCAGGAAGGACATGAAAAGGCCTTATTTGTTCTTAAGACAAGCTGTGGAAAATTCTACTTACCCTCAAAGGGGACGCCCTTTTCAGGAAAGCCACAACATATCTAAAAATACATACAACATCAAAATAGATATGAGAGCAGCAGGCCTTAGATAAACATCTACCGCCTGATAGGCACCAACTATTACGTAATCATCACAACTGACACTTTTTTTTGTATTTACTTTTTTTTATATCACTTTGCACTATCCTCACACACACAAGCACAGTTACTCTTTGCACTATCCACACATGCACATGCACTTTCTCATGCACTATCGCTCTGCACTCCTTGCACTACTTTCCTCGTGGACATCAACACCGTCACAATGAATGCACACTGTAATATAGGGCCAGATCTATCCTGTACCTGTAAACAGTCACCCCACTCCATGTGTACGTTATCCCTATGTGTATTGTTTTTATTGTGATTCTTGTATGTATGTTTGTGAGTTAAGTAAGCTACTGCATGACCTTAATTTCCCTCGGGATTAATAAAGTATCCATCTATCTATCTTTCTATCTACAAGTGAATGAGAGGAATTTGATGATACATTTGAATAGATTTTAAAAAAATATATAAAAATATCAATATTTGTATAAAATACAAAAGTATTGGTATTAAACAATTTAGTTAAACCTATGCTTCCAACTGTAACTGTAGAGAAACCTCTATCATGAGTCTGCTCCAGATTTCAATGAACATTATTAATTTGCTGTCTGGATATCAAGAGATAAGGGAAGAGAATTTAAAATGAAAAGGATAAAAACAAATGAACAAACAAACAAACAAATAAAGCCAGTGTAATAATGCCTGTAACATGAATGAGTAAAGCCAGTGTGATAGTGCCCTGTAACATGAACGAGTAAACCCAGTGTAATAATACCCTGTAACATGAATGAGTAAAGCCAGTGTGATAGTGCCCTGTAGAATGAACGCGTAAACCCAGTGTAATAATGCCCTGTAACATGAACGAGTAAACCCAGTGTAATAATGCCCTGTAACATGAACGAGTAAACCAAGTGTAATAATGCCCTGTAACATGAACGAGTAAACCCAGTGTAATAATGCCCTGTAACATGAACGAGTAAACCAAGTGTAATAATGCCCTGTAACATGAACGAGTAAACCCAGTGTAATAATGCCCTGTAACATGAATGAGTAAACCCAGTGTAATAATGCCCTGTAACATAAACGAGTAAACCCAGTGTAATAATGCCCTGTAACATGAATGAGTAAACCCAGTGTAATAATGCCCTGTAACATGAACGAGTACAGGAATAAGCACCTCATTCTCTCCTGCCAAGCAGCTGGAGTGACACGTCACAGGATGACTCATCCTTTGACACAGGATGTGAGCTCTACTTATCTAACCATAGGGGATGCAGTTTATAGCTTATAGTTAGAGTTAAGTTATAAGCTATAAGTTATATCTCTTGAGTATAATGTTTGGGTGTAGTCTAATTTCTAGCAAGTTATACTGTATCTCTTGAGTATAATATTTGAGTGTAGTCTAGTTTATAGCAAGTTATATCTCTTGAGTAAAACATTTGAGTGTAGTCTAGTTTATAGCAAGTTATATCTCTTGAGTATAATGTTTGGGTGTAGTCTAGTTTATAGCAAGTTATATCTCTTGAGTATAATATTTGAGTGTAGTCTAATGTGGACAGCTAAACATTTATTCCATTCTTGCTGAATCTTTTGATCTAAAAGGCCTCATCAGTCACATCACAAAACCCACTAGTTTGCCAGGGTGGGAGTCCAGTCATGGCACTATTGTGATTCAAATAGTTCCATTGAAGAAGTAGAACTTAAGAAGTAGAAGAAGTAGAAACTAGAAAGTGTTTTACTTTAGATGAAATGTTTGCTAATTGAGTCCTGCAATCCAGTCTCTAAAAACAAAACAGATTGAATGAATGCAGATAACTATGTTGAGTAAAGTCTGGAACCATATCTGCAATACGGACATACTTTTCCTTTGGACATTTTCCAACTTAATTCATCTATCCTGCACACTCACACACACATACACACACACACACACACACACACACACACACACACAGACACACACACACAGACACACACACACAGACACACCAGTTGTTATGAATCAATACTGTGGACTGCTTTCACCTGAGGCGGTGGCCCCTTGACCTTATCGTGAGCCCACACTGCCTCTGAGGAGAGACAGAGCCTCAGCACCTACGCCATACAGACAGCAGCAGCACCTCAAATTACAGAAGAATCACAACAGGAAAACCACCACTGTGTTTACTAAGGTGCTATGCACACGAAGTCTAGGGCCTCCGAATCGGATTTACTTTTCACACCAATCGAATCTTTTAATTTCGTAAATACGGAGGCTGGCAACGAGAGATTTGCGTAAACACGGAGGCAGCAGATTGCGGTGAACCGACTGTAGTACATACCTCACGCCTGTGGGTGGCGCTTTAGCGCTTTATTTACACAACTGAAAAAACGTGAAAAACCTAGAAGAAGAGACTCAAAAGCACAAGGTAAAGGAAGCAGCAAACGGATAAACAAATTACACAAGACATTCAAGCTCCAATTAACAACATTACATTATGATGGTTAATAAAATCAGTGGTCAGACTAAAGGATATGCGAAAATGAATTCTTTTTTCTATTGATAATAAAGAGTTTGGAACAGTAACATGACATGTCTGTCATCCCATCTCCCATGATGCATTGCTCCGAGCATTTTACATACATTTATGAATAAAAAAGCAAATTAAATCGCTGGCCAATTTATATTTGTGGTCATGAAAGTTATGTTACGTCTGAATAAGAAGAATTAGATCAAGATAGGGGGCTAATCAAAAATCAGAAGACTGGGTTAATGTTAGTGAATTCGAGGCCCACCATGAGTGAGATTTTGAGGGAGAACAAGTTAATTATATACTGGTTGGAGATGGCGGAAAAGATCACGTGGGGCAGTGACGTCATGAGGTTGCGTGAAACCGTGCAGACGAACACCAGCCCCCGTACCGATTCAAATCTACTCACTTTCTACCCCGGACTGCGATCGTTGCAGAAACGAGGTGCGGATAGAGAGTGTTCGTATGGATGATAGGGCTATCTGTATTAGCTATCCGTATCAGTTTGACAAACTAGGCTCCATGTAAACGACACTTAAGTGCAAAACGTCTGATTCAAATATACCTGCAAGGCCTTCGCTCGTCCGCCTGAGGTCAAAATCATTCCCTGCTCCTGTGCTGGTCAGGTGCTAGCAAAATACCTCTCTCAAATATGCTGATTTGGCTTACAATATCCCACTGGTGAGACCAATTTGAGTCACTGATTTTTGGGCCCTTGAGTAATATGTTTATTATTTTCTGAATTATTACCAAAAGGATGATGCAGTGATGTTTTAGTTGGAATATAATTTGATGTAGCCTGTCCATTAGATATTTCAGTAGGTTACCTGACCTGTAGGAATGATGGGAGTCTGGTGTGATTACAACCGATTCAGTTCAATTCAATCAATTGTATTTATAGAGAGCGGCAAATCAATAGTCTCGAGGCGCTCTTCAGAGGCCAGAGCCGTAACCTCCCTGGCTACACATGTGAATGTTAAAGGCACCCAGTGCAACTTTATGTAAACATTCAATGAAAAATAAACATTCAATTTCTAGTCTTTTTTACACATAGTAAGTTTCAATAACTCCATACCATTACATATCGACATTCAAGGAGCAAAGATGAGACGTCGTTGTGTGGTGAGAACTGATAGAAAATTGTAAACAACAACAATCGCCGGTGGGGAGAAGCCATTTTTCCATTGACTGGAAGCCTGCTTTATTTATTGTAGGTTACAAAAAATAAAGAAAATGGCGGCGATTGTTGTTGTTATCGATTTTCTATCAGTTCTCACCACACAACGACGTCTCATCTTTGCTGCTTGAATGTCGGTATCTAATGGTATGGAGTTATTGAAACTTACTAGTGTAAAAAAGACTAGAAATTGAATGTTTATTTTTAAGCCTCGAAAGTTGCACTGGGTGCCTTTAATGGCGTGACTTTATCATTACTGACTTATCTGCCTTGTTATTCAAGATCCTCCCGTGTCAAGAACAGCTATATAACT
>NC_137920.1:78171310-78226310 GCF_963457725.1 Sprattus sprattus
TCACACACACACACACACACACACACACACACACACACACACACAATCAGTGCGGACACATGTGTCCAGTTGCCGAGCGTAGTCCAATTTAAATCGAAGATCCGATTCATGTGACTCCCCAAATCTAGTTTTCCTGTGTCCGACTTGAGTCTGTCTGGACTCCGATGTACGCCCCCGGATAAGTGATCGGATTACGCTGGAAATCGGACAACGCGCGCATGTGTCTCTCGAATCTAGATTTCAACTGGACAACAACAACTTTTGCACGTGCTTGAGATCCTGCCCATAGACATATACATGCATCATATATGTCTATGATATGATAATCGCTGCTAGACGCTAATTTCGTGTGCTCCCTCTCATTCACGTTGAAATACTGAAACCGAAACTGAAACTTTGAAACTGAAACGCAACTGTTTTGGACAGAACGCGCTAATTCAGTGAACAAATATTTTCATATTACTTTTCCACCACTTGTTAGTCATGTAAAGGCATTTTTATGCTACTCCGTACGACACGTTTTTGGGCACATAGGAACGCCTTCAGGTAAGTGAAACGCCTTCTCCGGTAGCTGAAACGCCCTCTCCGTGCTCTCCAGAGACGTCGGACAGCTCTCCGTGTCCCCGCAAAAATTTCTGTCGGTCCGCTCATGGCGACGCATACTCCTTGGCCGTGATTGGCACACTACAACCTCATTTCCATACGACATCAACTCCGGAAACTAACATTTCTGGACCTAGCGTTTCCTGTTTCATTACCTTTATATCCATATATATATATGCATAACAGCCACTGTCAAAAGCGCAGATCCTTTCCTTGAAAACTATTCCCTGTATATCACAATACATGAGCCGGCCCAAGTAGCCTACTGCCAGAGAACCAGCACGAGCGACGGCAATTAAAGATGTGTTTCAACAACGGTAGAAAACTGTGTTTGCTCCGTATTTTACTGAACTCATAATATGAGAGTGGTATTAGTTACAGTTGAGACACCCGAAATAACGTGCATGCGCAGAAATCCTGAGACGTGATTTTTAGTCTGCACATGAATACTAACTTCTTCTTTGATCCCAGGAAATTTGAGCACACAACCTGGTAGCCTACTGATGGATAAAGTTTTCTATAAAAAAACAAGTGAAGTCTTTCATTCTCACTTTCCACCCTAAAACTATGAACTGAACAATGAATTAAAATGATCGTGAACTATTCATGTTTACTCGTGAACTGTTCATGTTTACTTGTATGAACTTTTAACTATTTCATGAAAGGTGTGGACTTGTACAACACTGTCAGTCGTTCAGATGTTGTGCCTATATCGTATCGTCTCGTCACATGATCAAATAGAGATTACAAAAAGTACCCAGAAATCATTGCAAATCTGAATATGACGAAAATACCAAATAAAATAAGAACGTATTGATTTAATTTAATTGTTTTTTAATCGTTTCTATAGTGTAAGTTAAGCATATCATTTTGTTGTAGATTGCTACTTTTTCTCCCACAAAAAAAAACCTACCATGATAAAGATAAGTTTGCCCTATCAGGTGTATATATCGCATTAGACACACACAGTCACAATATTGTGTATCTGCTGACACCTGTTGCATTTGAGTAGTGGCAGCTGGCGGGAGAGTAGAAATCAACTGTTGTGGAGGAGAGGTAAAGCTAACTAACGATTTCCATCGCACAAAGACGTCACGGGGTAGCTTGTCTTTCGGGACTTAAACCGTTACTCCCCCTACTGTTCTGGAAGAGAATCGTTTTCAGCACCCACAGCCGTTGGAGTACTATAAAGGGACACAAATGCTAACTAGTACGTACTATCCGGCCGCCCGCCCACTGTCCAACCATCCGACACGACCGTTTTGTGTACTATATAAGGCCCTTAATCCATTCATATTGATGTGAATCAATCAATACTACTACAACTTTAACTGTGGTGTGTTTTTGTTTCATTTCACAACTTATTTACTGTATAATCAACGGTAGCAGATGCCCGCTTCTTAACATTCCACATTTGATTTGAACTGCAGCGGCCAAGATCTGGATTTGTCACTGCCATGTGCTTTGAGATAAAGCAGTTAACCCCCCATGGAGACCCCATGGAGAGAGAAATCGGGGTTTGGCCGAAATCGGAGTACTGCCATCATGTGCACGCACTGACACACACACACACACACACACACACACACACGTGTCCAACATGCTGCCTGCTCTGATAGGACCCATGTGTGTGTGTTTCAGGTGTCCAACATGCTGCCTGCTCTGATAGGACCCATGTGTGTGTGTTTCAGGTGTCTGTAAGGATAGGCGCGCTCTACTTCCAAAAATAAGGCGATTTTGTTGGGAATCTGTGCACCCTTAGGTGCAGCTCACCTGTTGATGTCACCTGTTGATGTCACCTGTTGATGTCACCTGTTGATGTCATGTGTCACTTGTAACCCTTGACTCTTCATTCTGGTGTTCAGGCTACACACTGACGATGGCTTAGGCCGAAACGCGTCTGTGAAAAAACAGTTTGAAATGAAATAGTAATGAGACAAGCTTGAGAGTGCGTTTTTTTCTTCTTAATGTTTTAGGACCCATGTGTGTGTGTGTTTTAGGTGTCCAACATGCTGCCTGCTCTGATAGGACCCATGTGTGTGTGTTTTAGGTGTCCAACATGCTGCCTGCTCTGATAGGACCCATGTGTGTGTGTGTTTTAGGTGTCCAACATACTGCCTGCTCTGATAGGACCCATGTGTGTGTGTGTGTTTTAGGTGTCCAACATACTGCCTGCTCTGATAGGACCCATGTGTGTGTGTTTTAGGTGTCCAACATGCTGCCTGCTATGATAGGACCCATTCTGCTAGGCTCCCACCTGAGCACCACCTGCCTGTGGTTCACTGGCGCCTTCCTGGTCACCACCATCTCCCACTGCGGCTACCACCTGCCCCTGCTGCCCTCACCGGAGTTCCACGACTACCACCACCTCAAGTAAGGGGGGGGGGGGGACCATAGACATAGTATATATAAGACCTACCACCACCTCAAGTAAGGGGGGGGACCATAGACATAGTATATATAAGACCTACCACCACCTCAAGTAAGGGGGGGGGGGACCATAGACATAGTATATATAAGACCTACCACCACCTCAAGTAAGGGGGGGGGGGGGACCATAGACATAGTATATATAAGACCTACCACCACCTCAAGTAAGGGGGGGAACCATAGACATAGTATATATAAGACCTACCACCACCTCAAGTAAGGGGGGGGGGGGGGGGGACACCATAGACATAGTATATATAAGACCAAATACTGAGTTGCTATCATCAGTGAACTGTAATCCTATTCACATGTAAAGGGATAATATTAATATGAAACACACGCTTAAACACACATACGCACATATACATACATACATATACAAACACACACACACGTATATACATGCGCACACACACACACACATGCGCACACACACCCACATACACAAACTCACATAAATTACATTGGGGGGGGACTACCACCTCATGTACGGGGGGGAACTACCACCTAATTTACGGGGGGGGAGGGACTACCACCTCATGTACGGGGGGGGGGGGGGAACTACCACCTAATTTACGGGGGGGGGAGGGACTACCACCTCATGTAAGGATGAGGGGGGTATACTACTACCACTTCATGTAAGTGACAGTGTATCACATTCGTGTCTGTGTGAATGTTC
Source organism: Sprattus sprattus (assembly GCF_963457725.1). Taxonomy (NCBI): domain Eukaryota; kingdom Metazoa; phylum Chordata; class Actinopteri; order Clupeiformes; family Clupeidae; genus Sprattus; species Sprattus sprattus. Next base: position 78,175,023 of record NC_137920.1, read on the forward strand.
ATCACTGAGTTGTTCACATGTTCATTCATGTGTGTGTGTGTGTGTGTTTTGCTGCAGGTTTAATCAGTGTTTCGGCGTTCTGGGTGTGTTGGATCGTCTGCACGGCACAGATGACAAGTTCCGCCAGACCAAAGCCTATGAGCGACACGCTCTCCTACTCGGCCTCACACCCCTCGCACAAAGCATCCCAGACCCACCCAAGAAGTCTCAGTGATACACACACACACACACACACACACACACACACACACACTCAAATGCGCTCATTTCAGAATTGTTATAATTCTCCGGGTTCTTTCAGCAATCTCAATGTCACTTAAATGTAGATGTAAGCATACAAACCCATCTCCACACACACACTCACAGACACACACCTAGATTGGAAGAAACCATTTCAGTGAACATTTAATCATTACTAAGGATCCAGTCATTGACTCTTTTGAGAAGGTGTTTCTGCACATTCACCAGTCAAGTCCATTAATCTTTCCTATTACAGTGACACTAACATGCTCTGCACTTTATTTAATTCATGTTTTATTTTTCTTTCTATTGCACTTAATTGAGTTTGTACAGATGGCCTGAATGATATGTCATTTGAAGAAGAGGACCTGTTGAGTAGATTTTTCCTGTAGTCTTTTTAAAGGGTTTTAAAGTCCTGATGTCATGGTCTTTGTAATACAAATTCAATCTTTTACTGCTGTATTTTTTGATTAAAATATTAAATATCTGAGCATGCCGTTTTGTTCTGTTTGTTTTTTTAAATGAAAGGTGGTCTGAACAAAATCTTCTGTAAAATAAAATTGTCAAAAACACCCATGCGGTGTACACACACACACACTTTTCTGCATTTAATGCGTAACTTTAAATATGGACGCTCAAAGCTGGGTTCTTTTGCTGTACGAGTCAAACAGATACCCACCTCAGTCACCGGATGGGTGCTCACCTCCTTCCAGAACCCTTAGCCTGCCTGAAGGAGGTGCAGCTGTGAAACATGACCTCATGTTTCCATGACGACATCATCATCATCACTCGAGTAGGTTGTTCCACATTTGTTGTTTTCCTTGAAGGAAAGAATGAGAGGTGATATGACGACACTTAAGCCGTAGTGGACCCTTTTACTAGCTCAGTAATGTCATCGCATGCCCCTGCATCTTCCCCTTCTACAGACTCCGTCAATGCATGTGCCCTCACAAACCCAATATTATTAATAATAACTAATTACATAATTAATCATATTTATTATAATATAAGCAGCATCACTTGCTTTATCCACCTAAGTACGGGTAGTTTTCTTGTGCCCACCCAGGTGGGGTGAAGCATTACTTGTGGTTCCCCGTGTGCGTAAGCAGAAGAGCACACAGGGAAAATTAGGGACAGGGGAAGAATGGACTCCTATAGTAATGATAGGACCACTGAAGACATGACACCAGTGAACACATGAGACCACATGACACCAGTGAACACATGAGACCACATGACACCAGTGAACACATGAGACCAGACCAGGGTGAAGACATGACACCAGTGAACACATGAGACCAGACCAGGGTGAAGACATGAGACCACATGAGACCACATGAGACCAGACCAGGGTGAAGACATGACACCAGTGAACACATGAGACCAGACCAGGGTGAAGACATGAGACCACATGAGACCACATGAGACCAGACCAGGGTGAAGACATGACACCAGTGAACACATGAGACCAGACCAGGGTGAAGACATGAGACCACATGAGACCACATGAGACCAGTGAACACATGAGACCAGAGTGAAGACATGAGACCACATGAGACCAGACCAGTGAACACATGAGACCAGTGAGACCAGACCAGTGAGACCACATGAGACCAGTGAGACCAGACCAGTGAGACCAGACCAGTGAGACCACATGAGACCAGTGAGACCAGACCAGTGAGACCACATGAGACCAGTGAGACCACATGAGACCAGACCAGTGAGAACACATGAGACCAGATGAGACCAGACCAGTGAGACCACATGAGACCAGACCAGTGAGACCAGACCAGTGAGACCACATGAGACCAGACCAGTGAGACCACATGAGACCAGACCAGTGTGAAGACATGAGGCCAGTGGATGGCGCAGCTGTGGCAGGCAGCCCGTGGGGAAACCAGAGGTGCAGAGGCCCACATTTAACAGGTGTGCACTTCCACCACACCAGCAGGTGGCGCCAAATTAACTGGCATACAAAAATAAAAACTTGTCACTTGTAGAAAAGAGCCTTCGCCATTCAGGTTAGTTACACATTCAAAACAAATTTTTTAAAAAAAGGAAGGAAAGAAAAGGAAAAGACCACACGAGTCGTAAAGCTGGTGTTTAAGGTTTTTTTGTCCGTTTTGTGTTTTTTTTTTATTATTAAGGAAAAGCATAATTACTACAAATTACAAAGAACACTAACAGCGAATCACATCAGCCTACAAAGCAGATATTATGAATAATAAATGTTATGATACAAGATATTCATTCAAGTATTTTACATTTTTTCCATTTTAGATTTTTTTTTTTCCTTTTCTTCATTTTGAGCTGTTGTCATGACGAGCCTAACATATCTGCAATGCTAATGCACCTATTAACATTTCAATGGATCATGTACAGCTATTTTAATTCATATGGCTTTGTGGAAGCTTTTTGTCCTTTTTTTAAATCCCCCTCAGTCCCTAGTCCTCTGATCTGTAGACATCACACCTGAGACAGACAGACGTGCGCACACACACACACACTCACACACACACACAGACACATAGACAGACAGACAGACAGACAGACAGACGACAAAGAAACGACACACACACACACACACACACACACACACACACACACACACACACAGACAGACAGACAGAGACACACAGACAGACAGACAGACAGACAGACAAACGACAAAGAAACGAAACGACACACACACACAAACACACACACAGCATGTCGCTGGGCTTTGGGGCACAGCAGCTCCTGTCTCAGTGGTTTCCGTTGCTAGGTGATTATTATTCCTGATTGTGATCAGATAAAATGGGTGTGGTCATGCCTGAAGACTGGGCCCGCCCACTAACCCTCTTCCCAATCACATTTTTAAAAGTTTACAAATAAAAGACACTTTAAAAAAAAAAAAAAAAAGAGTCATGTAACAAATGGCCTACTGCTAGACAAGGAAGGAAAAAAAAAAAAAAAAAAAAACATTTACACAGACACCACCATGTCCACTCTAAAAGACAGAAGTGTTGCCATGAGCAACCACAGCTTCTGCACACGTGGGCAGGGATAGGTGTCTCCCCACCCAGCTCTAAGCTCCGCCTTCCTTCCTTGTAGCTTAGCAACTGTAAACAAAGCCCCACTGCACTAGAGAAACATGGGATACCATACAGTCACCAAACACAGCCACCAACGGCAGGGCGCACCGCAGGGCTTCAGAGAGGACCCAGGTGGAAGCACCTGCGTCTGAGGATGTGACCTGGTGATGTCGCTCTTCCCTGTGATGGCTACGTGGACCTGGACAGGTCAGAGGTCAAAAGGCCAGGTCCCTCCCCTTCCTTCCCCCCTCGGCCAATAAGCTTGGACTACTTCTCAGTCAAGAAGAGATCTTAATGTTTGTGTATAAGGCAGATGTCAGCTTTTTGGGGAGATGGATCACTGGTCATTTACAATTACAGGGAAGCTGTGGTTAGGGACATGTGGTGTGTGTGTGTGTGTGTGTGTGTGTGTGTGTTGTTCAGGAGGGTCAAATCCATGCATTGTTTTGGTTTGTGCATGCATATGTGTGTGGATGCAGGTAAGTGTTCTGGATGCAGCGAGGTCTTCAAGTGTTCTGGATGATGATTAAGATGATACTTCCAGTCCGTGTTGAAGGAAGGCGATTTGACTCACAAACATACACACACAAACACACACACGCACACACACACAGACCCACACACAGAGGGGCTTCTATAGCAGACCATATGATATGTGGAAGACTGTGTGAGGGAATCCAAGTTAGTGTGTCTGTGTGTGGGTGTGTGGGTGTGTGTGCGCACATGTGTGTGTGTGTGTGTGTGTGTGTGTGTGTGTGTGTGCGCATGTGTGTGTGTGTGTGCATGTGTGTGAGTGTGTGCATGTGTGCATGTGTGTGTGTGTGTGTGTGTGTGTATTAGTGTATGCGTGTGTGCGCACGTTTGCATATTGTCAGGGTAAATGCTGTACATCAACATTAAGGTGACTGGCGCAAAGTAAGCAGAAAACCAAGGAAGTAAATAAGGCAACTTTCAGTCAGCTTGATCAGAGAGAGGAGACGAGAGACAGGGGGGTCTTCAGTCTTATTGTTCGCTTTTTTTCCTCCTTTTGTGTGTTATATATATCGATATATATAAAGAGATTTAAATCCCGCCCCACTGCTAATCAACAGTTTGGTTTTCTTTTCCCTCGTCTTTCAATTCATAACATTCCAACTCAACACAAATGTTCTTTGTTTTTAAGGTTTTTTTGTATTTTTTTTTTCTTCCCCCCCCTTCCCAAATCTTCAGTTCAACACAAAAGTTTCTCTCTTACTCCAACTTAAGAATTCCCACTCGGCTTTCCAGAAAAGAAGTCGTAAAAACAAAAGAGAGGAGGAAAAGAGTGAGAGGCCGTCTCAGGAGTCCGCTCGCGCGCGCCACAACTCTGGAAGAAAAAGGCGGGCTCTTCTAAATCCAGCCAATCCAACGATCTAAAACTGCAGATCCAGCCAATTCCAGAGCAGGAAAATAAAAACAAACAACTCCAATGAGACGTCGTGGGGAGGGGGGGGGTTGGGAGGAGAATCTCAAAAAAAAAAAAAAAAAAAAAAAAAAAAGAAGCACAGCCTCTCCAGCCCTTAAACCCATCATGACGCCGTTTTTTTTTTTTTTCATTTTTAAACGTTAAAGGAAAACGTGAGGGAAAAAAATGAAGCTAAAAACCAAAATGGAAGAGCTTTGATATTGTGTGGCCAGGGGCGGGGCGGAGCGGTGGGTCATGTGGGTCATGCCCGAGTCAGCGGTGGTCTGGTTTGGTGCCATGCTTGCTCAGCGCCGGGCACTGTCCCTCGGGTGGGGGGGGTGGGGTGTGTGGGGGGGGGGCACAGGAAGTAGAGAGGGCGAGTGCCGTAGTCGTGGGGACCGTGGCAGGCAGGGCTACTTCTGGGGTTTGGCGTCGAGGGCGAGGCTTCGCTGGCTGCTGGGTTTGGCATCATCCCTGGGGGGGCCCTGGGAGGGGGGCGGCCGGGCCGCCTGCAGGGGGGCGAGAGTGGGCTGGGAGGGGTGGCGGCGGCGACTGTCACCACTGGAGGAGTGCCTCTTCCTACCGCCTTCATCCATCGGGGGCTGGGGGGGGGGGGCACAGAGACAGAGAGAGGGGGTAACGTTAATACAGACACACACACACACACACACACACACACACACACACACACACACACACACACACACACACACACACACCTGTATATAGACCTAGATCAACACACATAAGAGATCTTTAGACGATACACGTCTGATTGTTGGTCAAGCTTTTATACTCGCATCCATCACATGAACATACAAAAATACACAGATGACCATCAAATAATTAATTCTCTCACACACACACACACATTAACACACACACACACACACACACACCCCCACACACACCACTGCTGAACACTCACATCCACTCTGAAGTCCTCCAGGCGTTTGAAGTTGCTCAGGTGTTCCTGCAGGCGAGGGTCGATCTCCATGGTCTTGGCCTTGGAGTACTTCAGGAACGCCCAGAACTTCTCCAGTCCGTACAGCTGGCCTGGGGGGGGGGGGGGGGGGAGAGAGAGAGAGAGAGAGAGAGAGAGAAAGAAAGAAAGAGAGGGAGAGAGAGAGGGAGAGAGAGGGAGGAAGAGAGAGGGAGAGAGAGAAAGAAAGAAAGAAAGAAAGAGAGGGAGAGAGGGAGAGGGAGAGGGAGGGAGGAAGAGAGAGAGAGAGAGAGAGGGGGAGAGAGACACAGAGAGAGAGAGAGAGAGAGGGCGAGAGAGAGAGAGAGAGAGAGAGAGAGGGAGAGAGAGACACAGAGAGAGAGAGAGAGAGAGAGAGAGAGAGAGCAGGAGGGGTTACGCCAAGGAGGAGCTAGAATGACTGCCACTGGTCCTCTAAGCCCCCATGCATACAGGTGTGTGTGTGTGTGTGTGTGTGTGTGTGTGTGTGTGTGTGTGTGTGTGTGTGTGTGTGTGTATGTGTGTGTGTGTGTGTGTGTCTTACCAGCTTCATAGTCTTTCATGGTTTCCTCCTGGAAGTCTCTGAAGATATCAGGCCTGAACTTCCTCTCCAGACCGTAGCTGAAGTATCGGAACAGACACTCCAGGCCGTACCTAGATAGAGTAGAGGTCACAGGTCAGATGGCTCACACACACACACACACACACACTCTTCCTCTCTCTCAAAACACACACACACACACACACACACACTCTCCCTCTCTCTCTCAAAACACAAACACAAACACACACCCACACACTCTCCCTCTCTCTCTCTCAACACTCTCTCAAAACACACACCCACACACTCCCCCTCTCTCTCTCAAAAACACACACACACACACACACACACACACACACACACACACACACACACACACACACACACACACACACACACACACACTCTCCCTCTCTCTCAAAACACACACCCACACACTCCCCCTCTCTCTCTCTCAACACTCTCTCAAAACACACACCCACACACTCCCCCTCTTTCTCTCAAAACACACACACACACACACACACACACACTCTCCCTCAAAACACACACCCACACACTCTCCCTCTCTCTCTCAAAACACAAACACACACACTCTCTAACCTCTCTCTCAAAACACACACACTCTCCCTCTCTCTCTCAAAACACAAACACAAACACACACACTCTCTAACCTCTCTCTCAAAACACACACACACACTCTCCCTCTCAAAACACACACACACAGGACTGAATGCAGGTACACACACACACACACACACACACACACAGTCACACAAGTCACACACAGACAGACGAAGCAAGACCAAAACAACCGTAGCGCCACACACACACACACACACACACACACACGGTGAAAGCGGTCGGTCGGTGGGTCGGTCGGTGCGTACCGGTATCCTGCGGCGCTGTCCTCCACCACCAGCTGCTTGAACTCCTCGTACATCTTCCTGTTGAAGTGGTCGCGCAGGAAGAAGGACCAGAAGCGGAACAGCGTGTTCATCTCCTGGGACTGACCAATGCCCAGACGCTTCCTCTCTGAGTGACAGCAACAACGACCAATCAGACACAAGCAAGCAACATTCAAAACCCCAACCACCCAATCAGTCTTCAAAGCTTTATGTGTAATAAGTAGGGCCGGGACTTTAACACGTTAATTAAGATTAATTAATTTCACAAAAATGTACGCGTTAAAAAAATTGACGCATTTTAATCGTATCTATTTTTGCACCGCGGAACGTTTCTCACTGGAGGAGATTCAGACGGACCAATTATACTGGCGCACCAACTAACGCGCGTAAATTCGGTTCAAACAAGTTGAACCTTAGACATACATATATATGTCTATGAGTTGACCAACAAACCACAGTGGCCTAGTGAACATGAACAAAGAAGCTGATGAGACCGCGTTGGTTGGCCCAGTGAATGGGACATTTTGTTACAAAAAACGAACGGATGGAGGCGTCGATAAGAACATGGTTCAGTGTAAGCTATGCAACAAGGAATTTGCATATCACCGCAGCACATCGAGTATCACCTCAATGCAAAACATATAGCAGCTAGCGTGGACGTCAAGCCTGACTCCGGGTACAACCAGAGATGTTTTCTAACAGTCAGGGTTTCCAATGTTCTGAATGTACTTGAAAGTATTGTGTTTTACTTAAAAAACCCAAAGTATTATAGTTTACAGAAGGTCTACCTATCTATAGGCTACCTGGATTTCTGAAATGTACTACATTTCTAAATATGGTATTGCTACACTTAATGGCAAAAATTGCACTGGTCTGTTGGACTTGAACAAAAATAAACAATATTTGTGTTGCTTAAGCTTATGTATTCAGTCATTATTCAATGGTATACTAAAAATCCATGTGAAAAAAATTACTTCTCACTGTTCTCAGGTGAAATATTTATTTGCGATTAAAATGCGATTCATTTCGATTAATTAATTACAAAGCCTCTAATTAATTCGATTAATTTTTTTAATCGAGTCCCGGCCCTAGTAATAAGTACAATATAATAATAATACAATATAGTAACATGATAGCCCATTTCTACCCTAGAACTTTCACCACTCGCTCCTGGAGACCTGAGTAGGCGAGAGTGTGTGTGTGTGTGTAGGCGAGAGAGAGTGTGTGTGTGTAGGCGAGAGTGTGTGTGTGTGTGCATGGCGTACCGTTGAGGCAGCGGCGGCGGTACTTGTGGTAGACGTGGTGTGTGTGTGTGTGTGTGTGTGTGTGTGTGTGTGTGTGTGTGCATGGCGTACCGTTGAGGCAGCGGCGGCGGTACTTGTGGTAGACGTGGTGTGTGTGTGTGTGTGTGTGTGTGTACCGTTGAGGCAGCGGCGGCGGTACTTGTGGTAGACGTGTTGTGTGTGTGTGTGTGTGTGTGAGTGTGAGTGTGTGTGAGTGTGTGTGAGTGTGTGTGAGTGTGTGTGAGTGTGTGTGAGTGTGTGTGAGTGTGTGTGAGTGTGTGTGAGTGTGTGTGTGTGAACCGTTGAGGCAGCGGCGGCGGTACTTGTGGTAGACGTGTTGTGTGTGTGTGTGTGTGTGTGTGTGTGTACCGTTGAGGCAGCGGCGGCGGTACTTGTGGTAGACGTGGTGTGTGTGTGTGTGTGTGTGTGTGTGTGTGTGTGTGTGTGTGTGTGTGTGTGTGTGTGTGTGTGTGTGTACCGTTGAGGCAGCGGCGGCGGTACTTGTGGTAGACGTGTTGTGTGTGTGTGTGTGTGTGTACCGTTGAGGCAGCGGCGGCGGTACTTGTGGTAGACGTGTTGTGTGTGTGCGTGTGTGTGTGTGTGTGTGTGTGTGTGTGTGTGTGTGTGTGTGTGTGTGTACCGTTGAGGCAGCGGCGGCGGTACTTGTGGTAGACGTGTTGTGTGAAGCCGTTCTCCTTGAGCAGCTCATGGGAGGGGTGCTGGAACTTGGGCAGAGACTGGGGGGTGCAGCCGAAGTTGCCCAGGGCAGGGGTGCCCTCCGAGGGGCTGGCGTTGGAGCTGGGGGGGGGGAGGAGGACCAGAAGGAAATCACACAAGGGCACACACACAAACACACATCTGTCCTCCCATGCACTGGCTTGTGTGTGTGTGTGTGTGTGTGTGTGTGTCTGTGTGTGTGTGTGTGTGTGTTGAGCACAGGTCATTATGTGCATGTGTGTGTGTCTGTGTGTGTCTGTGTGTGTGTGTGTGTGTGTGTGTGTGTGTGTGTGTGTGTGTGTGTGTGTACCTACCTGACTGAGGCAGTACGTGAGCGGGCGTGTTCCCTGGAGTCCATGACCCATCCAACGTGGCACTCCATGGGGGGGTTGGAGCTGTGTCGGGTCTTCCTCTTGCGTGGGGTCTAGGGGTGGACAACACAACAGATGGACTTTTAGCAGGATGGCATTCTGGCCAGGACAGCTGAATTCAACACCAATAGATAAAGTCCAACATTCACCCGTCTAAGGGTCTCTCTCACACATACAAAAACACACACACCGAGAAGCTTTACAACACTGCTAAACACACACACACACCATCTCAGATTTCTCGAGGCATACACACTCATATCACACAGAAACAAACTTACTCATTCATTCACTCACACACACACACACACACACCATCTCAGATTTCTCGAGGCATACACACTCATATCACACAGATACACACTCACACACAATCATATCACACAGATACACACTCACACACTCTCACACACTCATATCACACAGACACACACTCACACACTCACACACACTCATATCACACAGATACACACTCACACACTCACACACTGACACAGATACACACTCACACACATCACACAGACACACACTCTCACACACTCTCACACACTCATATCACACAGATACACACTCACACACTCTCACACACACACATCACACAGACACACACTTATTCACACACACACACACACACACACACGGTCCTGTTCTCACCTTGGCGTCCACGGGCCGGCCCTCCTTGACGACGGGGTAGAAGCGGGGCGTCTGCATGGGGTCCTTGAGGCGCGGGGTCTTGGGGGTCCGCGGGGTGCGGCCGCTGCGGTAGCTGGGGGACTCAGGCACGGTGGTGGGCAGGGAGCGGGCCATGGAGGACGGCTCAGGGGCGCCAAACAACTTATTGGCCAGAGCGTCAACGGGGACTGGAGGAGAGGAGAGAAGGGGAGGGGAGGGAAGAGGGGTTAGGAAGGAGAGATGGTCAGGGTGGAGAGAGAGTGCGTGTGAGTGTGAGTGTGAGTGTGAGTGTGAGTGTGAGTGTGAGTGTGAGTGTGAGTGTGAGTGTGAGTGTGAGTGTGAGTGTGAGTGTGAGTGTGAGTGTGAGTGTAGGCACATAATAAGGAGGGACCATAGAGCACAAGTCTCAGGGTCTCTCACACATACAAAAACACACACACACAAATACAGACACACACATATGCTCACAGACACACACAAACACATGCTCACAGACAGACACACACACACACACATACACAAACACACACACAGAGCCAGACTCACTCTGGCGGGGTGGTCCAGGGGGGACCTCCTGGTTGGGGTCAACCGGGGGCTCTGGGGTCAGGCAGTCAAACTCCTCCTTGGTGATCAGGTGAACCTTCTTGAAGTTCTCCACCTCGAGCTGCTCACAGGGAGAAAACACACACACACACCGAGAAGCTTTACAACACTGCTCAACACACACACACACACACACACACACACACACACACACACACCATCTCAGATTTCTCCAAGCATACACACAGATACACACTTACTCATTCACCTCACACAGACACAGATTTCTCCAAGCATACACACTCATTTACACACACACACACACACACACACAGTTTATTCTCCCCCTTCTAAAACGGACAAAAGCAGGTCTATCCAAACACATGGGGTGCCAACAGATATATTTCCATTCCCTACGGTACACAACCTGATTACTATAAACACAACCTATTGAATTAAGTGTCACACCTTTCATAAAGCCTAAAACAGTCACCAATTACAAAGGAGACAAAGGGGAATCTAATCTGGTCTAATCTGAATTGGATCCGGAACTTAAATCTGAATCTAATCTGGTCTAAACTGGTCTAAACGCAAATCCCAGTGTCATAATAATAGGAATAACTTGTGACCAACACAAAACTGTGGCAAAGTTCTCTCTGTGAACTATTGCTCCTGAGTTCTCAAGCCAAGGACAAAAGCGCTTTAGTTTCTCTGAGCCTGAAACTGAACAGAGAGAAAAGATTGAGGGAAGGCCACAGAAGGGAAACAGCTACACTGACCAACTCAGACTTCTCATTTTCCTCCAAACACAAGCTACAATTCTTCAGGGCTTGTGTCAACACACTACCTTCCAAAACCGACAGAGAAACGCTTCAAAAACTAAAAAAAACACACAGGGAAACCTGCCCTCTGTTACACAACCTTTAAGGTGGTTATGATCATAAACCTTTTTAAAAAAAAAAGAACTGTATGAACACATTACAAATGAGTGGACAGAAAGCGATAGCAGGTCCAAGGCTAAGGTAGAAGGTGTGTGTGTGGTCCAAGGCTAAGGTAGAAGGGGTGTGTGAATCGGGCGATGACAATCCAGTGTTGTTCCACAGGTCGTCAGTGACACTGCAGTCAGCCCCTTGACAACCGTGCAACATCACCGGCCGCGAGATCGCCTAGCAACGCCTCTTCTGAACCTACCACACATACAGCAGCCACTTTGAGAGTAAGTTACCTCTGTGCCAAGATGAGCCATCTCTCCCAACCTTGAGGCCGTCACCCAGGACCCTTAGGCCTTGAGCTGGCCGAGGGGGGGTGTATTTATAGACACAGCCGCAGTGCAGCGGTGTGTGTGTGTGGGCGGGCCAGCCCTGCGTGGGCACGTGAACCACACAAAAGGGCTCCGCCACAAAAGCACCAAACAGCCTCACACACAGGCCCATTCTGTCCTGCCTCGTCCAGAAAAACACCCAAAGGCCTGTCAGGTCTGGACGTATCCCCCTCCCTCTCTCTCTCAAACACACACACACACACACGTGCACACCTGGAACCTGTCAGAATCTCAAACACAAATACACACACTGGAACTGCACAGAATCTTACGTACACATAGAACCTTGCAGCATAGTCCCTTTATAAGCCCTACATTTACCTGCTAGGCTAGAAAAAGCCAAGAGAAAAAGGAAGGGATGAACACAGAGAGACACACACACACACCCTCACAACGACACACACACACACACACACACACACACACACACACACACACACACATTGTTCATTCAAATCAAAAGCACCAGGACAAAGACACCTTCAGGGTTGGTGGCTCAATGCACCTTCTTTCTGTGTTTAAAGTTTGAAAGGACAACAAACCTACATTTAAAAAGAATTTGCTTGAATACCACCATTTGGCAAAAAAAGTACTCTAAGCCTAAAATAAGGCTGTTGAAACCGGTTAATGGTTTAAAACAAGACTTTCACACCTTTGGAAGAATTAGCTCAATTGACCTTCCATTAGAAACTGAAACCTCATATCTGAACCATTAAACCTATTCCTAACTCTTACAAACTCCCATTAGAAACTGAAACCTCATATCTGAACCATTAAACCTATTCCTGACTCTTACAAACAGTTTAACATGAAGTCTTGAGCAGTGGTGGAAGAAGTACTGAAGTTTAGTACTTAAGTAAAAGTACAAGTACCCAGGAAAATGAAAGTGAAAGTACTACATCAACAATCCCACTTAAGTAAAAAGTACTCACTTTTAAATTTACTTTAAAAAAGTAAAAGTACTCACGCAATGGGTTGTCTCTCAATGTCTAGGCTGTGCCATTTTGATAAAGAAATAGCGACTGGTAATAAATGTCTCTACAGATGTCACTACTAGTAATAATTATAAGCAACAACATTTGTTAATGGGAAAGGTTGGTGTACGTATTGGGCCTATTGTCTGTAATACTGTTCACACTCTATCTTACAATTCTGCAGATGACAAGTTATCTACCAGGGTTTATTTGCAAAGTTAATACCATTAAGCCAAACCCATAAAGACACTTTTATTTAATTATAAACGTGTAAACAAATGGAGTTGTTAAACTGGTCAATGCAGAGTTTTATGCTCTATTGATTGCAGAAAAGGAAAAAAAAAAACATATTGAGTAACCCAAGACTAGGCATTAAGTTTGCATGCCAGGCAATAACCAGTCAATAAAAAAGGCAAATCTTCACGTTAGCTTGACATTGCTAAACTACCAGCTTTATCTTACCACTACATTAAATAAATAATCAAGGTACAATCGTGTTATTTTGATACTATTGCTGGATGTCAACATGTATTTAGCTAGATAACAGTATAAAATCATATCAGTAACCGCATACGATATGCAAAAGTCATAGACATTAACTGAGCATAGCAAGAACTCTGTATAACTCGACCGGTTTCTCCAAATTTGAAGGCGAATTTTTGAAGGCTAGCAACTCCTTTTTTGAGGTAGACGGGAAACGCACTGAAACCTCCACGAGTTATTCTTTGGGCTTCTGAACTTGACCATGTCCTCAGATGAGGCTGACTCTAAATCCATGCTGAAAAGTTGTTTGTTAGTCAGGCTGTTTGTCAAATGTTTAAGCAAAACAGGCAAGGCTACCGTAGTGCTGCTGCCAAATACACACTCTGCTGTCATTGGAGCTGATAGAGCCACCTGATTGGCTGAAACGCCCCAAAGCAACGCAATCCATGTTTTTGTGTAGGCAACATTTTGGCGAAACTGTTTTCATAAAATGTAACGAATAATGACACATATTGTAGAAATGTAGAGGAGTAAAAGTATAGATAATAGCTGCAAAATGTAACGGAGTAAAAGTAAAAAGTATGCACTATTATTTTTACTTAACTAAAGTACAGATACGTAAAAATTTAACGAAGTACTTCGTTAGATTCCACCACTGGTCTTGAGAATGCTACTCAACAACTCCTCTTCTGTAATGGTAAGCCCGACTCACCTTGATCTGGGCGTACTCTGGCTCATTGATGTCATCCCACAGGTCCTGTTCGTAGTAGTAGAGGCCGTCGTTGATGACCTTGACCAGCTCGGAGGTGAGTTTGGAGCGCGAGGTGTGGTTCCCGGTACGGTCTCCGCCGGGATGCTTGCGCAGGTACGGCGGCGTCTGCGTGACGATGAGGATCTTGTTGACGTCGTGGTCGTCGATCTCGCCGTCCGTGTCCTCGTCGGACCAGTCGGTGAAGGTGTTGCGACGGCCGTCTATCTGCTCCATCTCCTCGTCGAACATGAAGTCCAGCTCCTCGGGCTCCTCCGGCTCCTTGTCCTTGGGCATCGGGGTGCCGGCGGGGGTGGTCGCCGCGGAGATCTGGCTGCTGTCCTCCGCCTTCTGCAACGAAGGGGTCTGCCGTCAGCCGACCGACCAACCAACGCACAAGAGGATGGAAGGAACAGAAGGATGGATGGAAGGGTGAAGAGGGGTGGAGGAGGAAATAAGGGGGGAAAGAAAAAGCAAATGATAAAAATAATATGAGAAAATGAGATGATGCACATCATGCATAGATAACAACCAATGGGAGAGGAGGGGGGGGGCAAAGACAGAGAGAGATACAGATTCATAGAGAAAGTGAGAGAGAGAGAGAGAGAGAGAGAGAGGGTGTGAGTACATGAAAGAGAGAGAGAGACATACAGATTCATAGAGAAAGCGTGAGAGGAGAGAGATTCATAGAGAAAGAGAGAGAGAGAAAGAAAGAGAGACATACAGATTCATAGAGAAAGCGTGAGAGGAGAGAGAGAGATTCATAGAGAAAGAGAGAGAGAGAGAAAGAAAGAGAGACATACAGATTCATAGAGAAAGAGCAAGAGAGAGAGAGAAAGAAAGAGAGACATACAGATTCATAGAGAAAGCATGAGAGCAGAGAGAGAGAGAGAGAGAGAGAGAGAGAGAGAGAGAGAGAGAGAGAGAGAGAGAGAGAGAGACAGATGATTATCGTTCTCTTACCTTGGGCCTGGCGGGTGACGGCCGAGGCCTCTTCTTCACCTCGATCCAGGACTCCGAGTCGAGGTCGGGCAGACTGGCGGACAGACCTTTGGGCATGGTCTTCAGGTTACTCACATCCTCCGCTCTGGACTGACCGGAGCTGGAGGCACGGGGGGAGTCTGCAAGAGAGACAGGCGCTGAGTTCAACACTGCCCCCTACTGATGGCAACTGGCAGCTGGGTTTGGGAGCACTATGGACAACATTGTGTCATTCACACAGAGTCCATGTAAGGTTATTGTGCAGATCACAAGGTGGTTGTCACATATTATATTCTATGGATGCCATTTACAAAAGCGAATGCCTTAAGAGTTGTTATCCTCAGAATGACACTGGCCTTTCCTTCATACGTAACCGAAAGGTAATCAAACGTGTTAACCAATCTGACCCTCATAAATCTAGGTTTTCAGGAAGACAACTGCTGTAATCTGCCTGACAACAGAACACTATGCAACCTCAGGATCCGCCCACTATCCAAACCTCCCTCGGAGCTTCCTATTAATAAGATCGCACACTGCTTTTACCCTCAATATTCAACACCCCACAATAGTTTGGATGCCCTTAACATCGACAACGACGTTAATAATTTAAAGATTTTCAATAACATTAGCTAGAAATCTAGATTCCCATTTATCGTTAAATGGTCAAGTGATAATACAAGTTAGGTTAAGCTTCACTAGACTAAGCTTGTTGACTAATTTAGATATCGCTAACTTATAAAGAGTTGTGACATATGATAAATTAACATTGAGATGGGGATTTTATTTTGGAAACAAGCAATCAAGGAGTACATTGGGAAATGTTATCCAACGTTAGAGCCTGAGTGTTGATAGAAGCAATACTGTTCAGTAGCTCTTCGCACATCGCTAACTTGGCCAACATTAGATAGGAGATTCCCCAACCATGGTAACAGTTACGTTAATGGTTAAATGCTACATTAGCCAAATAACATACATGATTATGATGGCACAGTTGTAAACACAAAACCAAGAGTAATGGGTGAATGGGTAAACAGTAACGGTCAATGGTTTTCGTTTTTATCGTTAGCTATCCTGTGTTCGGTTATGTCAGCATTTAAACGTCACGTTACCTGTCAGACATCCATCACTGCATCCCATTCTACCAGCGAGCTAACGTTGCCAACGTCACCTATTCTTAGATAGTTCTTGACTGGACAACTTGACTACATCTTACTTTCACAATCTCAGGTTCGACTGGAGTTTCGTTAACTCAAAATGTTTTAAGGTATTGAAGACGACAACAAAGTTGTTAAGGTATTGAAGACGACAACCCCATTGCCAACCTCAGCGCGAGATGTTGCGCGTTATACTCTACTTCCACGCATACGCATAAAATGAACTGCCGTTGTGATATTGTTAGTTTCAGTAACTTCCCAGACAAATAGACCTTCATTAACAAAAAGCCCTTCTTAACTCAACCAATACACTTTAAAAACACCCTAAATAAAGCTTCTTCCCCCAAATAAATCACACTGGTACAGAGCATGTACAGCAACAATGTATTGTTTCCAATAAGGGGTAGTGTACCAGTCAGGTTAGGGGTGTTTAGATGCTTACCCGACTCTGGTTCTGCGGCCTGTCTGGGCACAAACTCGGGACAGTTGATGAGCTGGGAGAAATCGGTCTGGATCTGGTCAGGTCCCCCGAAGCCCGGCAGCGGCCATTTTTCCGGGTCCACCTTACAGCGCATCTTCATGTCGACGATCTCAACCTCTTTGCTGTCTTTCAAAGCCTGTGGCAGACAGACAGACAGATAGATATAAGACACCAAGTTGCTATACACGTTATCTTTAATACTTAGAGTGTCTATATATGCTTGCATAAGCTGCGTGTGAGTGTGTGAGTGTGAGTGAATGCACATGTTTAGTTCTCTTTAAAGGGTGCTGTGTGTAATAATAATTATGCATTCAATAATGCCCTTCATGACTAAAGGTCACTTTACATCACATAAGATCAATGAATCATTAGTCATCAATAAAAACACAAAAAGGCCAAACAAGATGTTCAACACAATAAAATAAACTGTAGCCGTGGCTGTTTAAGAGCCCTTTTAGCAGTATATAGTATTCATAATTATGTTTTTATTAGTGTATAATCACCTGTAACTACGTATAGTGTTACGCTTAGAATGAGCCCTTCATATGTATATGAGTGGGTTGTCTTCCACAGAAGCCGCCATGTTGTGACACCATGTTTCTACAGTGGTGTAAAGCAGACAAACAGAACACTGGCACTAGAGAGGGCCCTTCGCGTCTTTTATGGCACCTGATGGCCACCGTAGCTTTTTCTACACGCTTCGGAAGGGAGAGCTTTTCAGCTGGTTGCAATCTGCAGCCTCACCACTAGATGCCACTAAACCCTACATACGGCACCCTTGCTGTCCATCTCTCATAATAAAAATGTATTTCATTTGTAACGCACTGTTCATTCAAAAGAATCTGTATTTGATTTGCGTGTATTGTATACTCAGATGTGTATCCGCAATCTCAAATCTGGAGATATGTAGTGAGATCGTATACTTAAATTCATCTGTGTGTGTTTTTACCTCTGCAATCAGGTTGATATGTGTGGTGAAGGCCTGGACTTCAGTGTCTCTAAGCATATGCCTGTGTGTGTATGTGTGTGCGTATATATATATATATATGTGTGTGTGTGTGTGTGTGTGTGTGTGTGCGTGTGTACCTCGAAGATCAGGTTGATGTGTGGTGAAGGCCTGGACTTCAGTGTCTGTAAGCATATGCCTGTGTGTGTGTGTGTGTGTGTGTGTGTGTGTGTGTGTGTGTGTGTGTGTGTGTGTGTGTGTGTGTGTGTGTGTGTGTACCTCGAAGATCAGGTTGATATCTGTGGTAAGGGCCTGGACTCGGTGGAAGCTGGCGATGAGAGAGATGGGCAGGCATCCCCCCTCGTCCATCTTCCTCCGCAAGAAGAAGTCCCTCTGCAGGTTATCCGCACTGAAGTAGTACTCACTGGAGACAAACACACAAACACACACACACACACACACACACACACACAGGTCAGGTTCTGTCCATGACGAGGAGCAGCTGAGAGAAGCGCTTGTGAAGGTAAGCACTGGTGTCGCTCCGTCATTTGACTTCACTTACTGCCGTTCAAATCTCATCTAATTCAATATTCTACGTGTGACTGCTGCATCTATCCCCATCACAGTGCATCACTCACATCTGTCACACACACACACACACACACACTCACATCTGCCTCTTGATGTAGTCCTTCAAAAGGTCCTGGTCCACAGAGTACAGGTCTTGGCTGCTGAGGTTGTCATAGTAATAGGTAACCGAGGCGCTTGGGACTTTGGGTCCATAGGCGCCATCTTTCCCCTCGTAGTTCTTGTAACCATAGTGATAGTCGTAATGCCCTGGAAGAAGAAGAAGTGAAACGTTAGCATTTAGCTTATAAACTACTGCTCACACACACACACACACACAGCAATGTGACCTGCATAACTGCTGCTGATGAACTGTGTGTTGACCTTTGTGCGTGTTCGTTAGCCTATGTCCTGTCTCCCAATTTCAAGTTGTTTTTCTCCAACCAGTGGCCTGGATTCTAGTTTCTCCTCTCCTCTCCTCTCCTCTCGAATGTCTCGCCTGTATTGCGGTTTGCGTTCTTATAAGGCTGAGCAGACCACCATTTACAAACGCTCAGATACACAAGCAAGATCAGAGAGCACCATGGCTAGCTCCGGCAACACTTAAAAGCATGTTTGTCTCCGCGAAACAACTAAATTTGTCCCTTTTTAAACTATGCTCTGGCCAATCTGACACCAGACAAGGTCAATTTTAAAAGGTCAGATACCAGACAAGGGCAATCTTATAAGGTCAGACACCAGACAAGGTCAATCTTAAAAGGTCAGACACCAGACAAGGTCAATCTTAATAGATCAATCTTAAAAGCACTGATTTAACAACTGTACTGCAATTTACTAAATGAAAAACTCAAGTTAGAAAATAAGTCACTAAACCTGAAACAATGTGAATGTATCTGTGCATCAGTATTTATGTCCTTTGTGTACTTCAGTACGAATCAGTACGTGTTTGTCAGCATGTGTGTGTGTGTGCGCGCGCGTGTGTGTGCGTGTGTGTGTGTGTGTGTGTGTGTGTGAATTAAAAAAAAAGCCACCTCTGCTTCCTCCTCGTCCACGTCCTCTTCCTCTCCCTCTCCCTCGACCGCGTCCTCGGAACCCGGCGCGGAAGGGAGCCCCCTCACTCTTCACACTCGACACCTCGTCGTGATCGTCACGCAACTCCCGCTCGTACTTCCCGCTGTGCCAATCTGGCGAGCAGACACACACACACACACACACACAAATGCTTTAAAAGTGTAGTCGATCTTTTACAGTTACAGCTGGTACAGATTGTGTTTACTACAGTAAGAGACTATTGTGTGTGTAAGTGTAAATATTGCTGTTCAAATCACAGTCTGATGAGACCACACACACAAACACACAAATGCTTTAGAAGCGTAGACGATCTTTTACAGTTACAGCTGGTACAGATTGTGTTTACTACAGTAAGAGACTATTGTGTGTAACTGTAAATATTGCTGTTCGAATCACAGTCTGATGAGCCCACACACACACACACACACACACTTTAGAAGCGTAGACTTTCTTTTACAGTTACAGCCGTACAGATTGTGTTTACTACAGTAAGAGACTATTGTGTGTAAGTGTAAATATTGCTGTTCAAATCACAGTCTGATGAGCCCACACACACACTTTAGAAGCGTAGACCTTCTTTTAGAAGTGACAGCTGGTACAGATTGTGTTTACCACAGTAAGAGACTATTGTGTGTAACTGTAAATATTGCTGTTCGAATCACAGTCTGATGAGCCCACACACACACACACACACACACACACTTTAGAAGCGTAGACTTTCTTTTACAGTTACAGCCGTACAGATTGTGTTTACTACAGTAAGAGACTATTGTGTGTAAGTGTAAATATTGCTGTTCGAATCACAGTCTGATGAGCCCACACACACACACACACACACTTTAGAAGCGTAGACCTTCTTTTAGAAGTGACAGCTGGTACAGATTGTGTTTACCACAGTAAGAGACTATTGTGTGTAACTGTAAATATGGCGGTTCCAGACGCAGGGTATGATGCGGTACCTCGGAGGTCGTTCCTGCTGTTGGGGGGCATGCGTGGCGGCTCGTTCTGGCGCGTGTTGTTACGGGAGGCCGAACGTTCTCGCGGGCCGTCAGACTTCACCTCAATCACCAGAGGAACCCACTTGTGCTTGTTGCCTGAATACACACACACACGTCATAAATGAACCGGTCGAAACTTAACTCTACCACAAAACTAGGATACAGTTAAGATTCGATTCCACAGCAAACGTGTAAGACAAGTTTTTAGTGTTTAATCATTTCAGTCTGGCATGTCTGCAGTGTCTACTTATTTCAGTCTGACTTAAATTAGTTCCTCAACTAGCCTGTGGGTGTCAGTGTTGCACTAGGAGAAAGGGGGGAACCGGAACGGTATAGAATGAGAACAATGACGTGGCACACACACACACACGCACGCACACACGCACACACACACACACACACACACACACAGAGAGAAAAAGAGGAAGCTGACAGGAAGAGAGCGAGAGAACTACATCTTAACAGCAGCCATCTCGAGTCTCCAGGGCCAAAAGCAGTGGAAGAAAGAACAAACAGGTTAACCTCAACTACGGCTAAAGTTAACAACCATGTTCTTATACTAGCCGTCACCATTTACAGATAAACTAACGTGTGAGCCCCCTCTTCCCCAGGTCTGCCTCCTCTCTCTCCCTCATGTGGTCGGCTTTAAGAGGACAAGCCTCTGCGACCTGTGCGACCAGTTGCTAGGATACCCACCTTTCTTTTTCTGTCCGTTTTTCTGGGACTCCTCATCCCCGTTCTTCTCCTCTCCGGAGTCGTCCGATTTGGTCTTCTGGTTCTCCTTGGTCTCCTCGATCTCACGCTTCTCCTTCTTCTCCTCCTTCTTCACAGCAGTCACCTTCTTTGGGCCCTAGGGGTACAGAGCAGCCAGCTCACTCACACATACGTTTGCCCCCTCCACCCCAACAAAGTACTTTGTCTGTGTGTCTGTGTGTGTGTACATCTGTCTGTCTGTCTGTCTGTCTGTCTCTGTCTCTGTCTGTGTGTGTGTGTGTGTGTGTGTGTACATCTGTGTCTGTCTGTCTGTCTCTGTCTCTGTGTGTGTGTGTGTGTGTGTGTGTGTGTGTGTACATCTGTCTGTCTGTCTGTCTCTGTCTCTGTCTGTGTGTGTGTGTCTGCATCTGTCTGTCTGTCTCTGTCTCTGTGTGTGTGTGTGTGTGTGTGTGTGTGTGTGTGTGTGTGTGTGTGTGTGTGTGTCCAACCCACACAGCGTTTTGTAAGTTAAGAGGTAAGAGTGTGTGTTTTGGGCACAGATGTGTATCTGTGGAGGTTCCCATGATGTCAGTAATGTTATCTTCAAGGCCTCTGGAGAGCAATGTCCAGCCCCGTGTGTGAAAACTCACACACACACACACACACACACACGCACGTACAAACTCATGGCTTCTTATGCAATCCTGCCATTACTGCCTGCTTGACTTACCTCCCGCCACACAGACAAGTGAAGCAGACCAGCGAGACTCACAGTGGAGGCGGTTTGTAATATAATCTAAATATTACACCTTCATGTCATTTCTTCCTACATAATTAAAGCACTTTCTAGGACTTGAGTAAAATTAACTTAAGTTCATAAAATCTTGAATTGATAAAAGGTGTACTTTATCTGTAAAGGGATGTGGAACCATTTTTTGTGTGTGTGTATGTGTGTGTGTGTGTGTTCTGACATATTGGGCCTCGGAGGCTCCTGGGTCATGTTTCCCTGGTCTTGCAGGAGCTCAGTAAAGATATGCACCCCTCATGTCCTCAGCAGTTTCAAACATTACTAACACACACACACACACACACACACACACTCTATGGAGCTCCAAACACAATTTTATGACATCACTCCTGAATACACACTGCTGAGGTTATGCTTGAGACGCTTCACCTGTGTGCCGATCTCTGCCTTTAAAACACACACACGCACACACACACGCATAGTGCAAACACACACACACACACACACACACACACACACATATAGTACACACACACACACACACACACACGTATAGTGCACACACACACACGCATAGTGCACACACACACACACACACACACACCAGGCCAAAACCTACATCTAATGCAGCACAGCCTTTTATGTCTTAGAAAAACCATGCTGTCAAAATGGCTTTAGGCCAGTCACAGAAACACATACAACTAACAAAAAAAATCTATGACTGGTTTCTTTTTATGATGCAAAAAGCCTTGGCTGTCCACAGTTTAAACTTCACATGCAAACACCTCTCACGGAGGAGGAAAAAACACACACAAAACACACCCCACACAACACACACCCCACGCCACCTTTAACTGGCCAGTCGCTAAGAGGCTAATGTTAGACAGCATTGTGAGCTAGCGGCCGGGAGCAGATACCCACGGTCAGTGAGCATCCTTGGGGACTTACAGTGGGCCGGCCGGGGGCAGGGCCTGCCTCTCGAGTGACCTTAACACTCACACTGCTCGTGCTAACCTCCGCCTGTATACAGAGGGAGAGAGCAGCTACTACACACTGTCCAAAGACACACACACATACACACACACACAACAGTATTCAATACATTCAACAGACACACACAATTCAATATTACCACAGCACAGACACAAACACCATTCACTTTCACCTCAACACAGAGACATCAATCAACCCTGGCCCAACAAAAGGAGGACACACACACTCACACACCACTCAAGGCGAACTCACGACAAAAGGAAAAACACCATTCAACTCACACCCAAGATGAAACACACACACACACACACACACACACTCAACAGTGAGCCGATACAGCCCATACACCATCTAACAAACACAAATGAAAACAGGACATAAATTCCACTTGATAGTTGACAAAAATAACAGGTAACACTTCAAAACTAGTCACATAGTTATAGGGATGATGCTAAGACTGCTTATAATACGGCTCTTTCGAATGTTCCAAAAAATTTGAATTGATTTTGGGCCATCCCGACGTTCACAGGTCCGATATTTCTTGATAATGACCGCTGCGAAAAGACAATGACTGCTGTCATTGGCAACGGGTTTTGTTCTTCTAATTCATATCTTTCACATAATTCTGCAAGTAGTCCGGTCATTTTAACGTAACAGACTCATTCTAATTTGAAGTCAGCAAATAATGGGTTGCTATGCAACACCTGAAACTTCAAAGCTCTATTTGCTTGAAGAACTATTTATTTCTAAACAGGATTCACGACACGGCAACTTAATCATTAAAAAAGAGGGATTTTGGACGAATGCCTTCTATTGTTTTGGCAAGTAACCGTATAATAAGTGGGATAATGTATTGTCCGTTGCTGCGCGTTGGGGTGCTGTTTGCCCCGTCGGGATTTATTTTTGTAAAATGACCTCCGGACAATACATCATCCCTTACTTAACGGTCCACTACATACGGTGGGATGCTAAGACTGCTTAACTGTTAGGGCCAATTATTTACCTTTTCAAAAAAATGCATTTTCCGTTTCTTTTGGTGACTTCCGTTTTTTTCCGTTTCTGCTCATTTTGTTCACCCTAGATAGATCGATGGCTTAAAATGAGTGAATAATACGTGCCCTTCTTAGATTGTTGTTTGCCAGCCATCAACAGAACAGAAGACTTGCGATTGGGAAGACGAGCAAATGAATGTGACTGAATGTGGCTGTACCGAGGTGTGTGTGTGTCAACTGTTAGAAAGGGGGGCGTGGCCGGAGCAGAGTTCAGCGCAGACGTGACATTTCCTCACTGCTTTTGTTCTTCAATTAATGTTTGTCCATCGCTGCGATCGTTGTTGTGTTTATTTGAAAGAAATTCAGTCTTACAGGGTAAAATACAGAGGGTTTTGGGCGATTTTGATGCACAAAATGATGCTTCCGTTTGAACTGTTGCAATTCCGTTTCAAATGGTCCATTCCGCAAAATCTGTCCGTTTTCCGTTGTCACGGAAAGTCATTGGCCCCTAAACTGTGCACATATGGATGGGACGCTAAGACTGTTTAACTGTCCACTAGCCCTTCTGCATCCTACCTCATGTTTGTGTGGCTGGACCGATAGTAACCTGACCTTTAGGGCAATTCAAGTAACAGAATTTGGGCCCAAATCTGAACAAACTGGAACATTTAGGGTCCCTGGAGCGACCGGCTGAGAGCATAACTGGAAGCCACGATAAAGCTTAAAATAACGGAGATTAACCCACAGATTACCTCATTCACAAGAATGTTCTATTACCTTCCTACGCCATCCACAAGACCTCATGAGGACCTCATGAACCTGACCAACCCCGACCACATCTCCCTCCTGCTGAAGCTCCCTTCTCCCAAGCAATTACTATTATTAATTAATTCATTCATTAATAACCAGATTATCTGCAGCAGCTCACTGGGGGAGAAGCGCTGCTAATTTTAATTCATAAAAAAAAAAAGTCAGCTTCCATTTTAAGAACTACACCCCTGTGATTTGTGAGGTAATAAGGTTAACTAAATCAAATGCTCCGTGTGTATACATGGGTGTGTGAATGAGTGATTTTGTGTGTGTGTGTGTGGTTATTCATGTTTGTGTGTCCGTGTGTGTGCGTGTGAGATAATGAGTGTGTGCACACAGGCCTGTATGTTTGTGGTTAGAGAGAAAGAAAGAGTGTGTGTGTGTGTCTAAAATAGCGACGGCCGCTTGCTGGGCTGCAGTGGCTGCAGTCCTGGTGTGTGTGGGGGGGGACCCTAAAAGGCCATGTGTCTGGGGCAGCAGAGGGTTATTCCCGGCTCTGCCTGACCTACATCTGGGGCAGGAGACCCTCAGCACGCTAAAAAAAGGTGCTACGGGGGCCGCGTACACCTCCACGTACGTCTGCAGAGCACAGGGCAGAAATAGCTACCCCACCCAGCCCAGCAAACAATCCAACCCAAGGAAGGATTTATGCTGCTGGGAGGCTCTTCTATGACCAGAGGATGGACAATCCTAACTCAGACCAGGCTGACTGCTTCTAGAAGGTCTAGAAGTCATCGGTGGGTGCAGGACAAGAGCGGATTTCGAAATGAAGCTAGTATTCGGTGACTGGCTTTGCGCAAACACTACTGGCTAATCTTAGCATCGTCCGCGGGGCCTTGTGTAATGCCAGTGTGCAGATAGAACCAGAGCCACCGTTCTAGAACTGTCAGTATAATAGAACCATAGAGCCATCGTTCTAGAACTGTCAGTATAATAGGACCATAGAGCCACCGTTCTAGAACTGTCAGTATAATAGAACCATAGAGCCATCGTTCTAGAACTGTCAGTATAATAGAACCATAGAGCCACCGTTCTAGAACTGTCAGTATAATAGAACCATAGAGCCAACGTTCTAGAACTGTCAGTATAATAGAACCATAGAGCCACCGTTCTAGAACTGTCAGTATAATAGAACCATAGAGCCACCGTTCTAGAACTGTCAGTATAATAGAACCATAGAGCCATCGTTCTAGAACTGTCAGTATAATAGGACCATAGAGCCAACGTTCTAGAACTGTCAGTATAATAGAACCATAGAGCCAATGTTCTAGAACTGTCAGTATAATAGAACCATAGAGCCACCGTTCTAGAACTGTCAGTATAATAGAACCATCGTTCTAGAACTGTCAGTATAATAGAACCATAGAGCCACCGTTCTAGAACTGTCAGTATAATAGAACCATAGTTCTAGAACTGTCAGTATAATAGAACCATAGAGCCACCGTTCTAGAACTGTAAGTATAATAGAACCATCGTTCTAGAACTGTCAGTATAATAGAACCATAGAGCCACCGTTCTAGAACTGTCAGTATAATAGAACCATCGTTCTAGAACTGTCAGTATAATAGGACCATAGAGCCACCGTTCTAGAACTGTCAGTATAATAGAACCATAGAGCCACCGTTCTAGAACTGTCAGTATAATAGAACCATAGAGCCACCGTTCTATAACTGTCAGTATAATAGAGCCACCGTTCTATAACTGTCAGTATAATAGAGCCACCGTTCTAGAACTGTCAGTATAATAGCGTTGCCGTAGCTTTTAAGGTCATGTAATACTTTTTAGTTGTGTTGAAACTTCATGTAATAGCTCTGACATGAGGTTCTTCTAGATGTGTTTAATTCAGTCCGACCTGAAGCGGATGGGTGTGTGTGGTTACGTGTGTTACGTGTTAAATTCAGTTCGACGACCTGAAGCGGACCGGTGTGTGTGGTTACGTTTGTTACGTGTTTAATTCAGTTCGACCTGACGCAGACGGGTGTGTGTGTGGATTTGAATGGAGCTGTGTGTTCTCTTGATCTCACCTGTTGGTCTTTTGAGGCAATCTCTCCAGGAGTCGGCCAGTTATTGGCATCACCGAAATCACCGACCTACAAGAGATTGGTACAGCCATTTTAGTGTCACTATAATATACCACACACACACACACACACGCACACACACAATGAGAAAAAGAAAACGAAAGCATGCACACACTGAGATAGTATCAAAGTGACAAAGCAGTATAATCACCTCAAACACACACACACAGTCATAATCAGGAAGCACATACACACAGATGGGTTTGGTGGAGCAGGGATGCAGGAAGTGTGTGTGTGTGTGTGTGTGTCTCTTACCTTTGCTCCTTTCCGGGGACGGGGGTTCCCCGCCTTCACCACCTTCGCTGGGACGGGGGGTTCTGTGGGAGAGAGGAGTACACATTAAAGCACATGTACACACACACACACACACACACACACACACACACACGATATTAAACTAAAACTCTCCTAGACAATACACGTTGTCTTAACATGTCAGGACCTCTTCTTCCTCCCACTCTCCTCCCTCGTCTCCTCCAGTGCATCCTCCTCTCCTCTCTCCTCCTCTCCTCTCCCTCCTCTCCTCTTCTCCTCTCCCTCCTCTCCTCTTCTCCTCTCCTCTCCTCTCCTCCTCTCCTCTCCCCTCCTCTCCTCTCCTTCCTCCTCTCCTCTCCTCCCTCGTCTCCTCCAGTGCATCCTCCTCTCCTCTCCTCTCCTCCCTCCTCTCCTCCAGTGCATCCTCCTCTCCTCTCCTTCCTCTCCTTCCTCTCCTCCCTCCTCTCCTCTCCTCCCTCCTCTCCTCCAGTGCATCCTCCTCTCCTCTCCTCTCCTTCCTCCTCTCCTCCCTCCTCTCCTTCGTCCTCTCCTTCCTCCTCTCCTCTCCTTCCTCTCCTCTCCTCCCTCCTCTCCTTTCCTCTCCTCTCCTTCCTCCTCTCCTCCTCTCTAACGAGTTCATTAACCCCGGCCTTAACTAACGCGCTCATTAACCCCGGCCCTAACCAACGCGCTCATTAACACTCATTCTCATCCAGCGGCTCCGTTAGCCGTGCTACTGACAGAACACACTCTTTAAAACACACACACACACACACACTCTTTCAACACACATACATTACTGAGCCACAACCCTGAAGCCAAGCCCCATTTCCTCATCCGCACTCATACACAGCCTCGAGCGCTGATAGAAACAGTCATTTACCAATGTGCAAACACACACACACACACACACACACACACACACAGGTCATGGGACATCCATGCTTCTGAAGTGGGGGAATCCTCAGGTCGACTCTAGAACAGGACCGTGGCTGATGAGGCACTCGACACCATTGGATGGAAACATGTACTCACAACACATCACACACACACACACACACACACACACACACACACGGACCAACGAGGGCCTGCTGTGGCATCACTAAACCACACCAACCAATAGAGGGACGCCAGGGGTTTCCCCACCATAAGAAAGTACCAACTGCCTGGAGGCTGATTTATGGGTCAGAGACGTTAGCGTAAGCGCAAGAGGCCGCGCAAGCCCCTTGTGCGCCTTTTCACGTCGTGCGTCTGCCCCTTTTTCTAGACTTGCGCCATTTTTTACGCAAGCCTATTGTTCTGGGTGTGAATTGCTTGGCAACACCCGCAACCATTAAGGGAGCATGAATTGCTATGAGTACATTTTGCGCAACAATGTGACACCAACGCAGAACCCAGCAAGCCCCTTGAGGGTGTGACTGCTGCTGCCCGCCGTTGGTCACCTCCATAGCAGGGGAAGGATGGGGTGCCCAGCAGACATGGTTCCGGCTGGGAACGCAGTGCAACACCACACTCACACACACGACAAAACACACTAGATAGAGATGATCATGTTTAGCAGGACAACCACGCAGTCTCGAAGTGTGTGTGTGTGTGTGTGTGTGTGTGTGTGTGTAGCACGAGTTCCCTCTGCACATCTGCGGAATATCTGGGGCAGTTAAGGTCTTTGCATTGACAGTCTGGTGTGGTGTAATGTGGAGTGTGTTTGTGTGTGTGTGTGTGTGTGTGTGTGTGGTGTGGTGTGGGTGTGTGTGCATAGGTGCATAGCACCCAAACATTCCAAGCAGTGGCAGAAATGTGCGCTTCTGTGTGGTGCACTCACACACAGGCATGTGCACGTGTGCTGTAACACACACACACACACACACACACACACAGAAACAGCGTAGAATAGACACACACACCCAAACAGGCCTTGAGGAGACACACACACTCCCCCGAACAGGCCTTGAGGAGATGTAGCCACATGATTCTCATCTGGCTGTTCTTTTCAAGGCGTGGTTACTGTTGCATCATGGTTTCAGCCATCACACACACACACACACACACACACACACACACACACACACAGCCGGCATGTTGGGGGAGGATAAAGTGTGTGTGTGTGAGTGATGACTTTACATATCGTTCATTAGGGAACATCTGAAACAGCAGAAACATCTCCATTATTTGTTTTCCCATCTCTCTCTCTCTCTCTCTCCCCCTTTCCTTCTTTCTCCTCTCTTGGTAAATCCCCACCCACACACACACACACACACACACACACACACACACACACACACACACACACACACACCACTAATTCTCTTTCTTTCTCCCCCACTCTGAGCCTCTGGGACTCCCATGGTCACCCCCTCTCCCCTTCTGAGTAGAGCATGACAGCTCATGAGCACCCAGGTCTCCCCTCCTCCTCCTCCTCCTCCTCCTCCACACACCCCCCCCCCCCCCCCCCCCCCCTCCTCCACACACACACGCACACACACACACACACACACACACGCACACACGCACGCACACACGCGCACACACGCACACACACGCACACACACGCACACAAAAGTGCCCAGGTTACCACATCTGATCCTGTCTAATTCCAGGCCTCAGCCCTCCATAATCACCCATTGGGCTGAAACCAGGCAGTCTGTGACGGCTTAATGCTATAGACTGACCCACAAAAACACAGAGGGGGATTCAGGGCTGGGCAGCAGCTCTGCTGAGGCAGTATGACACTGCAAGGCAGCATTCAGGAACCTCAGGGCTGAGGCAGTATGACACTGCAAGGCAGCGTTCAGGAACCTTAGGGCTGAGGCAGTATGACACTGCAAGGCAGCATTCAGGAACCTTAGGGCTGGGCAGTATGACACTGCAAGGCAGACTTCAGGAACCTTAGGGCTGGGCAGTATGACACTGCAAGGCAGCATTCAGGAACCTTAGGGCTGGGCAGTATGACACTGCAAGGCAGACTTCAGGAACCTTAGGGCTGGGCAGTATGACACTGCAAGGCAGACTTCAGGAACCTTAGGGCTGGGCAGAAGCTCTGCTGAGGCAGTATGACACTGCAAGGCAGCGTTCAGGAACCTCAGGCCCTTCAGAACTAAGGCACTGGTAGGGCTGTGTGAAAAAAAAAAATATATATATAATAATATGATATTATATATAATACTCTATATAATATAAAAAAACGTATTCTAGAGCAGCACCATTCTTCCCTGTTAAAATGCAGTCCGAGTCTGTCATTTGTTATATCTTGTATTGAAAAATATCTAGGCTATATATTCAATGTCATTTTATACATCATCCAGGTCTTGACAAGACCCAGCTCATAGACAGAGAGTATTGATGGCAGACACAAACACAACAGCAGTGTTTCCCACACATTGACGAGACTATGGCGCACCGCCATAGTCTAATTTCGTCCGCCATAGTCTCTGCGTGCACATGAAGTTTTTTTTTTTTTTTTTTTTGCTCAGACGAAGTTCGTGTCGCTCTCATTGGGATTGCATGAAAGCACGAAGTTCGGCTGTCTGCCTGCGACTGTGCCGAAAACAAAACACTGTTGAGATATGTTAGTGTTTCCCCTACCATTGTATAAGGGGGGCGCCCCGCCCCCCCAACGGCAAGTTAACTTTGCTCAATTTAATTTTCTATAAAGAGCCAGATCACAACGGAAGTCAGTTAAGGATACCTTTCCTATAGAACAGGTCTATACTCTATAGCTTGTTATTTTATTAAACACAATAAATAGCTTTGTGTTATTTATCTTATTTGCACAACGGCATGTCATTTTTGTCACTAGATGATCGCGCGTTTACAATTGTCCTCTGCT
Source organism: Sprattus sprattus (assembly GCF_963457725.1). Lineage (NCBI taxonomy): Eukaryota > Metazoa > Chordata > Actinopteri > Clupeiformes > Clupeidae > Sprattus > Sprattus sprattus. Next base: position 78,205,881 of record NC_137920.1, read on the forward strand.
CTCTGTATGCGCAAGGCTGACTTCTGCCCCGATGCGCACACGTTACTTTCTGTTTGAAGATAAGATAGCAGTTAGTAGTTGCCGGCCAATATATTTGGAAATACAGACAAAAAGCTGTCCGATTTGAATGGGGGTATTTATTCATGTATATTTTGTCATCACTCGATCTTGAGAGATGTCTTTCAAGTAACGTTAATGTTCCAAAGTGAAACATTCTAATGTGTGCACGCAGTCTCAGAGAGTTACTAGCCAGACTAGCGGTAGCTACTGAAAGAATGCCAGACTCAGCTAAGTACTCTGAAACGGTCACGTTGGCATCGTATCAGGTGTCATGGAATATTGCTCGATCAAAAAAGTAATATAGTGAGGGAGAGTTTGAAAATTGAACAGAGGATATCTGACATTAACTATAATGAGCACCTTTAGACCATTATAGTCTTCAATATGTTTATTTTTGTGCCATATTTTAAATCTACATTTGTTAATTTCTCTTCCTAAAACAAAGGGAGGCAACTGCTGATACCAAGCTCTTCTCCAGGCACAGTCTGTTTCGCTGCTTTGTTTTGATCAGTCATTGCAGAGAAGGAGGCCTCACATTAATATGTGGAGGCAAAGTGTAGTAGCTGTTCCTAAGCTTTCTCTCCCGGGTCAGGGTGCTCTTGCTTCACACAAATCCCAAACAAAATCTCAGCAGATGTCTTCAATATGTTTATATTTGTGCCATATTTTAAATCTCAATTTGTTAATTTATCTTCCTAAAACCCACTAGAGGACACTATTTAAAAGGTTATTTAAAAAAAAAATCTTATGATTTAGACCCCCCTAGTTTTGCTGGGTCACAGGAAAAAAAATAGGTTTTATGTAGGGGCTTATCCCCCCGAAAAAGTTGGAAGCTCCTGCGAAATCACGAATTTTAGGCCGAAAAAACATCTCCCCCACCCCCCCCTCCCCGGACATGCGCCCGCCGCGCGCCCCCCCCCCCCCCCCCCCGCCCCCATAGTCTCCAAAATTTCTGTGGGAAACACTGAACAGCAGACGGAAGACAAAAAGAAAGAGGGAAAAAGTAAAAGGGGAAACATGAGGTGGCTGACTCTTGAAGGTAAGGCACAAAGAAAGACGAGTTCAGCTAATATTTCTTGGCCCTCTGCAGGTCGACCTTTCCCACAGTGCACCAGTCTCGGCCCTAACCCCAGGCTAAAGAGCCGAAACACAAATAAACTTGTACGTGTGCAAAAACTCATCAGCACCCATCAAGCTACTTTAGCTCCTAGCAGCTACAGCAGCTACGCGGTCCATTCCAACACTAGCCGCTGACATTGCAGAAGAGTCAATATTCTCTAATCTCCAAGTTTACCAAACTGTAACTTTCAGACATCCCTTTAAAGTTTCCCCATCCACTACGCAAATGAAAAAGGGGGGAACTGTGCAAAAGGGAAGATACTGTCACTACTATTTATATTCTGGACGGTTATGTTGACATTGGATGAAATATCAGCCAGATGGTCTGTTTTGGCTGAGAGCAGCCAGTCTGTTTGGGAGAGAGGGCAGTGAAGTTCACTGGACAGACTGTAGTGTGGTGGTGCATCACACACACACACTGGACAGACTGTATGTAGTGTTTTGGTGAACAAGGGCAGTAGATCACTACAAGCAACTAACTTATTGAGTCACAACCAACGACATCATCACTACTGGAGAGTTCACACAACAGCATCTCACACACACACACACACACGGCTGTTTATAAATAAACAGTGCAAAGTACTAAAATCAGATTAAGTGTGGTAGACGTCACAAAAGGTTATGAGTTCGCCGTCTTGGGTGCATAATCACCTATAACCCCTACGAGGACAAATGACACAAAACACAAATCAAATTAGGGGGAAAGGCGTTTGCTCTCGTTAGTTCTCAATAGGTTGCCCTCGCTTTAGTTCTCAATAGGTTCCCCTCGCTTTAGTTCTCAATAGGTTCCCCTCGCTTTAGTTCTCAATAGGTTCTCCTCTCTTTAGTACTCAATAGGTTCCCCTCGCTTTAGTTCTCAATAGGTTCTCCTCTCTTTAGTAATCAATAGGTTCCCCTCATGCCTCAGAGGTTTGAGGGATCCGCAGACAGAGATGAGTGAACCTCCACCCATTTAGCAGATCCATTTACTGAACCCCTGGACGGCTTAAACATTAACCCACTGCAGCTCCTGCCAAAGCTATTATCAGCACTGCTGGCGATCTAGACAGATCTAGGCAGTCCACTCATGACCTTGGTGACAGGAGAACACAGACTAGCTCGAGAAGTCTGACACACTTCCAACTTCTGCTCGTGGGTCATTTCACAGCGACAAAATGCAGCATCTCCCTCTACAGGTGTGGAGGGCATTCTCTGAATGCTTTAAGCAGGAATTCCTTTTGCGTGATGGAATCAGGGAAGTTGATTCAGGGGCTAGTTTGGGGAGTTGATTCAGGGGCTAGTTTGGGAAGTTGATTCAGGGGCTAGTTTGGGAAGTTGATTCAGGGGCTAGTTTGGGGAGTTCACATTGCAGTCATTTGCCATCCTTAACTTCTTTCTTGCCGAGCTAAGGAATGTCCAATGGAGGAAAAGACCCTAAATTTAAAAACCAAACGCATGTCAATCAAGAAACTTTACTACTCAAGAGCTCTACGGCTGTCTACATACTGATTGCAGAAGGCAATCAACTCAACTTCCAAACTGCCACTTCTCATTTTCACTTCACAAAAATTCACAAAACCTTCTCGTCATAGTTGCCCATCAGCTGGCCCAAATAATTGAGAACATGTCTAATGTTCTACACTACATGACATCAGGTCACTTGCTGTCAACACAGCGCCCGGCAACCAACTGATAAAGCCTACCTAGAGATGGTCTGAGTGGCTGCTATGGCAACAGTACACAAGCATTTTTTCGTTGTCAAGTCATGTCCTAGCAACCCTGGTCAGGCTACAGTCAACAGATGGAATGATGTGTGATGTCATAATCGTAATGCAACCTTCTCCTGACATTCCATTAGATCTGGGCTACTAGAGTCATCTGAGAAGAATCCCACAGAGGATTCTGTGTCTCAAGCAGAACAAACAGGGGCGTCTTCATTCCGCCAGGCAATGGGTGGTTCTCGCATCTTCTGGATAAAGAGATTAGGGTTTGGCTTAAGTAGCAAGAATGCATCAGTAGGCTACCCCCTGCCCATCCCTTCATTATAGATTAAAGGAAAACTCAACTTAACAGTTGGGAATTTAGTTGAAGGTAGGCAGTTGTTGCAGGTAGGCAGGTCACAGCAATCACACATTTGTGAAGATATGAAGCAAAAATAAATAAAAATTAAAATAAGTCAGCCTGTGCTATTCAGAAATGCAATGGTGACAAAAGGGTCAGACAAATGTAAGCATGTAAGCTATAAAATAAGGGACCAATGCAGAAAAAGACAGTCTCATGGGTACCACCAAAGGTAACACCAAATAGCTGGCATGTTAACACATGTAATGTAAATCATAGCAGCGCTGACCGTAACACTGCTAGCCTTAATACTGATGTTCTCCATGCAGTAATGGTGACCCTAGCTCAAGCTGTGGCAGTAATACTCATGGTGATAGCACTGGTCAGTTATTGGTTGTGGCCAATGATGTCTGCGGGAGCTACTGATGTTACACATCATGTTCTCACTCACGCACACACACACAGATCTGGAATCAGCTGCTGACTCGGAGACCATAAACAGGCATATGTGCACACACACACACACACACACACACACACACTGTTCTGGAAACAGCTAGACATCCTGATGTTATGAGGTGGTGTGTGAACAGACAGAGAGAGAGAGAGAGAGAGAGAGAGAGAGAGAGAGAGAGAGAGAGAGAGAGAGAGAGAGAGAGAGAGAGAGAGAGAGAGAGAGAGAGAGAGAGAGAGAGAGAGGGAGAGGGAGAGACAGAAAGAAAGAGAGAAGGGGGAGGGGGATAGGGATGTGACAAATCGGGCTTGAGTGGTTTTAGCAACACAGTCCACACACACACACACACAGACAGACACACAGACAGACACACAGACAGACACACAGACAGACACACAGACACACAGACAGACACACACACAGACACACAGACAGACACACAGACACACAGACACACAGACACACACACACACACACAGACAGACACACAGACAGACACACACACACACACACACACACAGACAGACAGACACACAGACACACACACACTCTCTCTCTCTCTTTGCTAGGCTGGGGGCTTCTGTGCAACATATAACCAATGCTAGCAGCAAACTGAACATCATTCAGGAACATTCATGACTATTTCATGTCAATGTGCTGGCTTCTGTCCAACCCTCAGCGCAGGCTAGGCCAGTCCCCCACGCCCCGCCCGCCCCTCCTATACACACACACACACACACACACACACACACCACCACCACACCCTCTCCCTCTCTGCGCTCAAGCCCTGATCCCCTCTTACACTGCAGCACACACTCTCATGCCCTCTTCACCAAATATGGAGAACCACCACCACCAAGAGGAGGCGCGCACACACACACACACACACACACACACACACACACAGGAGAGCCCTCTACCGTGAGTCAGATGATTCGCTTAATGACATCAGTGCCCGCTGCTGAAGTTTCTTATATACAAACACACACACACACACACGCACACACACACACACACACGCACACACACACACGCGCACACACACGCACACACGAACGCGCACGCACACTTGGGTTGAGCTTTCACACAGGCCGAGGGTGTGAGTTGGGGTCAATCCATATCACACTGCACAGACGCGGTCTTAGACAGATAAAGCAGGCAGAACCACAAACACACACACACGCAGAGACGCAGTAGCAGAGAGGTGATTATGTAGTTTAAATCTCCAGTCTGTTTTCCACTCCACACACACCAGAAGGCAACCTCAAAGAGCAGGGACAGGGAGGCTCTGAACCAGCGCTTGATTTCATTTTCACTTCATGTCCAAAAGCACATCAAAACGTTCTCTTCACAGCTGTGTAGAATGTGCTAGAAACTAATTTAATCTTAGCCTAACAAACGAAGCATGAGTGTCGTGCTTTCATAACCCACAGTGTGTTAACTACAGTGACCTTTCTATAGTCCAAGCATGCCGGCCGAATCGGGCTAATTAGCGCTGCTTCACAACAAGACGAGATGAGGTTCATGGTGATTTCACTGCTGGAAGGAAGGAAAGTCACACTAGCAGCCAAGAAGCCAATAACAATCACCCTTACAAGTGACCAGGGGGCCAATGAGGAGAGTCTTTACTGCCAAAACCCTTCATTCTAGCAATGCTGGAGCCAATGATAGTGGTCCACGGTGAGATGCGGGTGGCGTGATATGGGTTTTTTGTGTGCTGACAGAGAGGCTAAAGCAATGCAACGTCACATCGCCAGACACACTTGAACTCTTTCACTGTAACCCGGAGTAGCAGTGAAGGACCAGAGGAGAAGAAGCAGTGAAGGACACAGAAGAGGAGAAGAAGCAGCAGTGAAGGACACAGAAGAGGAGAAGCAGTGAAGGACACAGAAGAGGAGGAGAAGAAGCAGTGAAGGACACAGAAGAGGAGAAGAAGAAGCAGTGAAGGACACAGAAGAGGAGAAGAAGAAGCAGTGAAGGACACAGAAGAGGAGAAGATGCAGTGAAGGACACAGAAGAGGAGAAGAAGCAGCAGTGAAGGACACAGAAGAGGAGGAGAAGCAGTGAAGGACACAGAAGAGGAGAAGAAGCAGTGAAGGACACAGAAGAAGATGCAGTGAAGGACACAGAAGAGGAGGAGAAGAAGCAGTGAAGGACACAGAAGAGGAGGAGAAGCAGTGAAGGACACAGAAGAGGAGAAGAAGAAGCAGTGAAGGACACAGAAGAGGAGGAGAAGAAGCAGTGAAGGACACAGAAGAGGAGAAGAAGAAGCAGTGAAGGACACAGAAGAGGAGAAGAAGAAGTGAAGGACACAGAAGAGGAGAAGAAGCAGTGAAGGACACAGAAGAGGATAAGCAGTGAAGGACACAGAAGAGGAGAAGAAGAAGCAGTGAAGGACACAGAAGAGGAGGAGCAGCAGTGAAGGACACAGAAGAGGAGGAGAAGAAGCAGTGAAGGACACAGAAGAGGAGGAGAAGAAGCAGTGAAGGACACAGAAGAGGAGGAGAAGAAGCAGTGAAGGACACAGAAGAGGAGGAGAAGAAGCAGTGAAGGACACAGAAGAGGAGAAGAAGAAGTGAAGGACACAGAAGAGGAGGAGAAGCAGCAGTGAAGGACACAGACGTGAAGGACACAGAAGAGGAGAAGCAGTGAAGGACACAGTGTAGTCTGTTTCTGATGCTAATACCCTAGTTTCAGCTGTTTGGATTTTGACAGGCATACTGTCCAGAAGCTCACAATACTGTCCAGAAGGACACAATACTGTCCGGAAGGACACAATACTGTCCAGAAGGACACAGTACTGTCCAGAACCTCACAATACTGTCCAGAAGGACACAATACTGTCCAGAAGGACACAATACTGTCCAGAAGGACAGCACACGGTGTGGTCCTGTGCAGCCTCACGAGGAGAAAGAATAGCTGGCTCATTAGGCTGAAGGGGGTGTGACTAAATCCCATTACCAGCATTGGCGTTTGAATGCAAGTGTTTCCCAAGAGGCCGTCTTTGGTGCTAGGGATGCACCGATCCGATATTTGTATCGGTACCAATATTGAAGACATTTCTAGATTGGGTATCGGTGACAATTGACCCTTCCGCAAACTCCGCCCCCCTTAGCAACGTTTGGTATATCAGTCAAGCATTCACGTTTCCCAGGTTCTCAGCATTGGTATGAATGGGGTGGCAACATGTTTTCAACCGTGTCAATTTCAGCTCTACCCAAAGAAATCATAAGCATTTTTTGGAAAAACAGCAAGATCTCAGATCGAAGCAGGCAAAAGGGTCTGCAATATGCTTATATAGGCTACAACCACGACATTACATGCCGTGTTTGTAGACAGACAAATGCTAAGGCTAACAGGTTCATTCCAGCTATGTTTATTTGTTCTATTATCTACACAGTCGCCGCTACGCAAACATGTAAGGTGGTAAAACTGAATCGTATTTTAAGCAAGGGTTTTCTCACGTTTTCGATGCAGTGGGCAGATTTTAGCGACATAGCTTCTTGGAACAAAGTAGGTGCTTCTGTTTACGTTGCTGACATTCAGCTGATGGGGGGGGGGGGGGGGGGGGGGGGGGGGGTCGTCTACATTGTTTGATCCACAGCAGGCATTTCTCTCTCTGGGTCTTGGGTTTCGGGAAGGGATCAAATGTTACCCCTCCCTCCAGCCTTTTTGGATATCGACTGTCAGAATTACACACTCCATAAGCACAACGTTTAATTTTCTCTTCTCGAGTAGCGTCTCTCTCATTGACTTCCATTCATCAAAATGGCTCGCTGGACTGAGGTCCCGAGCTTAGTAACCGTTGCTATGCTATGATTGATCAGTTACCGTTTTGGGGAGTGGTCGCGGAAGGGTCAATTATGTTTATGTATATAGGTAGTGTATAATGAGTGCACGTTGCTATTAGAAGCGATTAGCATGCTAAGCTGAGAGTTAGTTATGTCCTGATACTAAACCTCAGATATCGGTATCGGAGGTGAAAAAGGCGGATCGGTGCATCCCTATTTGGTGCCCAGCGTACAGTCAAGGAGCTGATCACTGGGTGGAGTAAGGTGTGCTGGAGGAATGGAAATCTAACCCAGGTCCGGCCCAAATCTGGCCACCTCTCCAGCTGCCTGAGGGCAGAGGATCTGATGGCGGAGATGTGGTCTAGGGTCACCAGAAATGGCAAAACGCAGAACGCAGAACAAATCCTCCCAACCCCAAATCAGAAGACTTTTTGTACTGCCCCCATCTCAAAGAGGCCGATGAAAGAAAAAGCTACAACAGGAAGCAGGAACTTGTAGCTTTTTCTAACAGATAGGCACTGTGGGTCCAATCAGTACGTCTGAGCGTAAACCTTATTTCATGGTTTTGATCACGCAAAACGGCTGAATATAGTCTACAGCCAATCAGAGGCACTGTTACTAAACAAGTGGCCTGTCACCAAGAGCCTTGTGGCCTGGTCTTGTGTTCCGCAGCCTTCTTAACAGGCGTTACAGTAGCCATAAAACCACATGCTTTAAATACCATTGGCTGCTGACACAAACACACACACACACTTCAGTGCTGTCTTTCCACAGAAATCAGACACCCGTCAGAAAACCTCATTGTCTGCCCACCAGTATACGCCCAACACACACACACACACACACATTTGATTGCTTTTATTTGGATCCACAAGACAAGCGACAAGTTACAGGATCCAAATACTTTGGGAAGAGTCTTTGACAGGTTGACAGGTCTGATAGGCTTACAAACTTTTATCAGTTCTCTTAATACTGTCACACACACACACACACACACACACACACACACACCTGTTTACCTTTGAGCAGGAAAGTTAGGACTAGCGAGTCATTGAATAGTTAAGCTCACACTGATAACACCTGAAGTTAAGCCCACTCTGTATTCCTCTTAAAGGCAGGGTCTCTCTGTGAGGATCTCACAGCTTGCTAAGATCACGCTCACATTTCCCATTTGTGACCACCCTTTATGCACATACAACTTAGCTAAGCTGCCATGACCCTTATCAAATATTCTGAAAGCCACATCAGCTGAATGCTAACACCAGAACATGTTGTTCCACTGAGGGGCCTCTGGAGAAGGCTACCTTTGTCTGTTAATAGCATTTCCCCCGACCTTATTTCACACCCACATTCCCTACACCCCCGCCCCCCCCAACCCTAACCCTACACCACCCCCCAGCCTCCACCTTTTCAGCCTCAACTACAAAAGGCCAGAGGTGACAAAATGAGGTGTTGATGCTAAAGCTAGTGTAATACTTTCTGCAACCCCCCCAGTACATGGGGATGCGCTAGGATCTGAACTACAAGGGCATGAAAGCACATGAACTACAAGGGCACGAAAGCACCGCTTTTTCTTTTATCTTCAAGCGCACTAGTAGTGTAAAAACAACTACGCATCCATGGTGCCCGCAGTGGTCAATGAGCGCGACTGCAAGGGAGTATCTCTCCTCTTTCACACCTGAATACATTTGTCAGGTGATAAAGTCATTCTCTGCATCCAAGCGTACGTTCTACAGCCAGCAAACTGACAGGACCAGCCTGACCATGAGAAAATAGCCATCTCCACAAACATTTGCACAATTCTTGGGAACACCAAACTAGACCATGATAAACACACACAACATGAAATGTAAATGTTGATTGAATGAAGTGTGACTTACTTAAAATTCGACTGAATCATGCTTTAAAACAGGCTCTGGAGTAACAGAAGGGGACAAAATATCTCTATGGCCAAACCCAAGGTGGAAAAAAATGTTTTGGTCTACTCTTGCACATTCAACAAAACGTTGCTTTATTAACCACCCGAAACCAGGCTCCTGCCAAGTAACGAAGTAAAGGTGCCATTATGGCTGATGCATCGGTCGTTTCTCGCGTAAACACAGCGCTATAACCGTTTATACTTTTGCTAGAGGCGCGTTTCCATTGAAAAATGCCATCTACACGCCCGGAGGCACTGCACCGACAAGGGGGTAATGTGCCGAGGGGCTGAGCACGGTGAGATATACGATGACAGCTCAACTGGAGCAGTAATGGTGGATTAACCTGGATGAGGCCTAAACGTTTCTGGACAGCGTTTGTGTTTCTTGCAAGGTGCCAGCAAAATGAGCCTGTTTATGTTCATGAGAAAAGTTCTGATCCTCAGGTCTTCAGGCCAAACAGTAATGTTAATAAACTACACAAACTAGCTTGCCGGCATACTTCAAAAAACACATTAAACATAAGAACAAGTTGATACACTATCTAAAAGCAAACAGCTGTGTGCCCGAGAGCAGGAACCAATCACCTTGTAGCCGTCGTGGTGTGAACGCGCCAGCTGCACCATGGCCGACAGGTTACAAAAACTGGGCGGCGCACGACCAACCGCCACGACACCAAATCCAGCCGATACGACATCACTTTTGACATTCCCCGGCGTGCACAACAAACCGCCACGACACCAAATCCAGCCAATACGACATGTCTTTTGCCATTGCCCGGCGTGCCCAACGGTGACCATAATCTCCCTGTTATGCCCCTGCTAGCCGCGTTGTCCCCACCATTAACATTTAGTCATTTAGCAGACGCTTACAAGGACTTCCATTTTACATTTACCCTGATGGCACACTGCACATCAGGAGCAATTAGGGGTTCAGTGTCTAGCTCAAGGACACTTCGACAGGGAATCGAATTAGCAACCTTCTGATTACTAAACACGTTCTCTACCTCCTGTACCACTGTCGCCCCTGTCCCGGGGTGACGCCACACGGGCTCACCTGGTTCTCAGGAGGGGCACAGCCACGCAGTAAACCACCCATCACCATCAGCCCTGTGCTTTGAATTTGCTGAGTCGTCACGGTAACAACGGGGTCACTCCTGCCAGGTATATATGCTACGCCTTTTTGACTCTCCAGCAGTCACTTCTCGATCCTACGCTGGAGGGGAGGCTCAATGCATCCTGTACTCACACTCACACACACACACACACACACACACGATTGGGCTCCCTGCAGCCTGTCCACAGAAATTAAACTGATTATCCTTGAATGCATCAGAATACATCTAGCTGGACTACTGCTGTCTAGACTGGGTCATTCAGACAGACAGACAGACAGACAGACAGACAGACAGACAGACAGGCAGACAGGCAGGCAGACAGCTCATGCAAGGAGTAATGATGCTCCCGCCTCTCCAGAGGCTCTTCTCATGACTGGGCCAAGGATGCCATCAGTCTTCATGACTGCATCTATGCGCGCGCACACACACACACACACAGACACACAGACACACACACACACGCAAGATTTGGTTCACTCATGAACCCCGCAGACACACAGATCCATCCAAACCAGTCATTGATGGGCTACCTACCCAAACCGATCCATTCAGGCCTGTCCTGGTAGGCCACATATACACACACACACACACACACACACACACAGGTAGGCCACATATGCACAGCTAGCCTGTTGGTTTCAGTGGATCCAGGACAGTGAGGGAGGAGTCAACCGCTGCAACAGGTGAACCCCATGCAACAGGTGCCCTCGTCTCACAGATAAAAACGCCAGTACACAGAGTCTAATATGGCGGAGGACAAGTACTGGTACTGGCAAGTTTGTCCTCCTAACTGTTCCAAGAAATTGCATATGTTTTAAACACGGTCGTTGGTGACAACACTGGTCCTAGAGCAATGCCAAGAGGACACACTGCTCACTGCTCCGGGTGAGTGTAACTTCACTATGTGTGTTCACTGGGTGCTGTGTGTGTGTGTCACTACCCTGGATGGGTCAAATGCAGTGGTGGAATTCAGAGTGTGTGTGTGTGTGTGTGTGTCTACACCACCTCTGCCAAAGAGTCACTTTCACTTCACACAGACTCAACCCTGAAGCATGTTCTGCTGTGCATCAGACAGATAGCTGCTTCCTGACCAGGGTGTCATTTTTTGGACCACATTCAAATAAGTATTACGACCATCTCTTTAACCTTTAGGTCATCCATCAGCTGTGGTCCCTGGAGAAGTGGGTATACTCTTATTTTTTTAAGCAGCCCATACAGCACAGGATAAACGCCCTGTTTTGAGAAGTGGGTATACTCAATGCTGACTGAAAAATTAGTGGGTATAACCCGTATACCTGCGTATACGCTGTACTACACCACTGTCCATCAGTCTAGATGAAAAATACGTGATATAGCAGGGAAGGTGATACCACTGCCTGTTTGACTCAGACACAGAATTAGCAATAGATTTCACACAATGAACTACGCCAAATGGGCTTGTTCTGACAAAAAACACCGCTGTGCAACATGAACTCGCTAAACACGTTCCGTTAACCTGTAAAGGGGGGGGGGCGCAGACCCTCCCTTGCCAGCATCCCCGTTGTCGAAAACACGCGACTCCCTTACCTCCCTGCTCTACATGACATGGGGGAGGGGAGAGGGACAAGCGAAAAACTGTTTAATCATGTCGAAATGTAGCAATAATCAAATAATGAATCCTACCAAAGTTCACAACGTTAAGCAGTTTGTGCATTTCATCAAGCTAAAATGAATAGTCACTAAAAGCATGGCATTAATCGGGGAAAGGATTCCTTCAGCGAAATCACATGGCTTTCACCACGTTGTCTGTAACTCAAAGGATGCTGGGATAGAATTCTATACACTACGGTCGGTTCTCGTGGCCGAGCAGTATAGTTGGCAATTTAGAGCAACATGTGTTTCGAAAGACTTTGTAGCTTTAACTAATATAGCAGCAGTAGTAGGTAGACCGCAACAACGGACTGCAAGCCGCAACGAGAGCACATCGTGTTCCTAGCACTCTGGTAAATGAATCCGCATGAAAGCAGCTCCTGTCATTTAAAAGTCTAGCTAACTAGCATTAGCTACGATGCTAAGAGGCTAGCCAGCTCGGTGGCGAGTACTTCGTGACATGCTGGTTTGGCAAAGAAAAATAATGCCATTGTGCGACGTTCTTCTGCCGACAAATATGGGTTGAATGGATTGCGCTTACAATGATTAAACATGTGTGGGGATTTGCTCACACAAATAAATATTACTATCAAAGAATAAGGCCTTGTCCATCATTTGGGCGAACACGTGGAATTCACACGTGATGTTCCATAACAAATGTGTCAGCTATTTACCTTTGTTGCATTTCTAATGTCCATGTCAGGCTCGAGCAGTAATTACGAATTCAGCATTCACCTGCACTTTACGCTTCACACGATAGCATCATTGATGTTGTACTTCAATGCATTCCCTGCTATTTTTCAAGCATATGGTGGCTAACATTAGCTAGCTTGGCAAGTACCTTCAGGCCCAGCAATGCGGAGCTATTGTTAGCCTGACCAAACTAGCTAGCTGACAAGCTGTGGTGACTCGGACACTAAAGACCTTGCCAAACGGGGGAGCGTGCTGTGTTTTCACGGGGACGTACATATGAGAAGCTTAACCCTCGGCACAGTACTTCTCGAGCTACTGCCTGGATTTATGAGTACATAAGGTGTCCCAGAAGACCCTTTAAGTGTTGTTCAGTAACGTTACACATAGCGTTAAGGGGTTAGCTAACAGTAGCAACATAAATGCCATCTAATGCCATTTAGCTTCCATGACAGTCATAGTGTTTTTGTGTGTGATTATTATCCAAGGGCACCCGGCATATGGGCACCACTGGATGAAATAACTTGGTATCCAAGATTTGGTAAGGACGGCAGATTTGGGGAGGCTGGCGCTCCCAAAACAGCGAGGCCTGACACTTACAAAGTCTTCTTACGCTAGCTAATCTATGTTAGCCCAACCCTCGGTCTTGCATCCATGTTTCAGTGCGTTAACAGCATTAAACCTTTTGTTAATCAAGGATCCAAACCTTTAGGCAAGATCCAAGACGACTTGTTTTGGCATTCGTGTCATTTACAATTAAATCGCATTAGCGTACGGTCTTCCGTACTCCAGAAATAGTGTTTGGGCCTTGTTCTATATATAGCTAGCAAGCTGTAGACAGTCTGAGTAAAGGCGTCAAGCAAGCTGGCTCGTCTCAACACGTAGCCTAATGCCTACCTACAGATAAACTCTCACTACTCCAGTCCTAGTCGAGGATGACATCAATCACCTACTTACACTTAAACACACTTAAAATCTACATGCACGGTATCCGAAAAAACTCATTTAGTGCCAATCGAAATGAAACATGAAATCAATTCAAGGAATACAAACCCTGATGTGCCTGCCCGTTTACAGCGACCACGGTGACGGGGTTCATTTTCTTAGTCCATGGGTTCACCTTGGGCGGTGGAGCCTCTGTAAACTCCTTTTTGTTATTTTTGACATCTTCTTTCGAGTCACTTGGCGATCCTTCCGGCGAATTATCTTTCCCTAGGTTGTTGCTTTCTTCTTTCGCTTGCTTTATACTCTGTTCCTTGGTGGTGCACCCTCCCAACTCCGCATCGGTTCCCTTGGCGTCGCTCGCCTCCAAACCGGCTGTCGGCTTCGGCCCCATCTCCAAGCGATCGTCACCGTGCTTAATATTGTGCCCACGGTCCTCGGTGTTCAGCAGAGGATTGTTCGGCATGTGAGCCTCCACCTGAGTGGCCATTTCTCCTTTTACCAACACGATACCCCCAAATCCGCCTTCGACCGAGCAGCAAATAACGTGTATCCTGCGAATAACCTTTTGTCTCTACGCTCGCCACTCCACCCCTAGACCAAATAGCCTTCAGTCTAAGATGCAGAGTGGTCTCTTTAAATTAAAACATTAAAAAGCCTCCGTAAACCTCTAATATTACTAAGTAATCTCCTCCACTACCAGCAATATGGATGACCACCACCACGCGATAGGAGAGAGCGCGCACGCACACGCAAGGAGGAGTGACCACGTACGGTGGTGTGTGCGCGCAGAAGGTTGAGATCGAGGCAGATGACGTCGGTCTCGCCCTCTTCAAGGAAAATACACATTCGTGAACCGACTGCACCGCCGTACCATACACCGTTACTACATTACAAAGCACGTGTCGTACCAGGAAATAGCACGTGTGTCCTCATGGTCCAGACGGTATGCTTTTGAGGTAGAAAGAGCGCGCATTGAGTCGGTCGTTGTCCCCACGTTTCACTTTTCTGGGGGAAAGCGGAATTTTAGGACAGGCTGACAGTGTTCTCTTGCAGTGCGGATCCTCGCTTTATTTGTCATCAAATGTTATGGATTGCATCCAGCAGCGAAATCACATCACAGTAGACATTAACTTCAGGATACCCTTGGCCCCAAAGGAACAGCAGAGTTCTGAAATAAAAGCATTGGCCAAAGCTACCTATAATATGTGAGACACTAGCCTCCAACTGTCAGTCTGTGTGTGACACACCATTATGCACTCATAAAATTTGTTTTTCAAAATCACTAAAAATATCCACTTGTTTGCCAGGAATATGAATCCCCCCCCCTGAGTAAGAGGCACACAGATTTGTGTCAAGTCAAGTAAGTGAGGTTGGCAGGGATTATTCACTGGCCTTGGTCTGCAACACAGAGAGGGCTTTATACATTTAAACACTAAGAAATCAGCTTGCACTTTTGCACATGCTCTGAGCAGTTTCTCTAAGTATGTGAGCACAGATGCATTAAAGGCACCCAGTGCAACTTTCGAGGCTTAAAAATAAACATTCAATTTCTAGTCTTTTTTGCACATAGTAAGTTTCAATAACTCCATACCATTACATACCGACATTCAAGCAGCAAAGATGAGACGTCGTTGTGTGGTGAGAACTGATAGAAAATCGATAAAAACAACAATCGCCGCCATTTTCTTTATTTTTTGTAACCTACAATAAATAAAGCAGGCTTCCAGTCAATGGAAAAATGGCTTCTCCCCACCAGCGATTGTTGTTGTTTACGATTTTCTATCAGTTCTCACCAAACAACGACGTCTCATCTTTGCTCCTTGAATGTCGATATGTAATGGTATGGAGTTATTGAAACTTACCACGTGTAAAAAAGACTAGAAATTGAATGTTTATTTTTCATTGAATGTTTACATAAAGTTGCACTGGGTGCCTTTAACCTCAGGCCTACAGTGTGGGGGTTGCACTGAGGCTACCTCAGGGTGGGGGTTGCACTGAGGCTACCTCAGGCCTACAGTGGGGGGGTTGCACTGAGGCTACCTCAGGCCTACAGTGGGGAGGTTGCACTGAGGCTACCTCAGGCCTACAGTGGGGGGGTTGCACTGAGGCTACCTCAGGCCTACAGTGGGGGGGTTGCACTGAGGCTACCTCAGGCCTACAGTGGGGGGGTTGCACTGAGGCCACCTCAGTCAGGCCTACAGTGGGGGGGTTGCACTGAGGCTACCTCAGTCAGGCCTACAGTGGGGGGGTTGCACTGAGGCTACCTCAGGCCTACAGTGTGGGAGTTGCACTGAGGCTACTTCATGTTGTGTGCGGGTGCATGATCTCCACAGTAAGAGGGTCATTAAAGAACATAATTTAAAAAAAAAAAGCAAACTCACTTAACTAGGAGGAGAAGGGGGGGGGGGGGACTGGTAGAGAGAGAAATGTAAAGAAATGGAGGAGGAGAAAAGAAGTGGGAGTTTCCTTGGAACTGCTTCAGGCCAACACCCAACAAGTCCTCACACACCCTCCCTCATACCAGAGCTGCACGTCTTACTATCACTACTACTACAACTGGTTTAAGTGCCCTAATTAAGTGCTGAGGGAAGTTGAGTCACAGGCACACAGTTAGCTTAGGGCAAGGATGCCATGGAGCCAATCAGCTTACAGAGGCGAGTCAAACAGCCAATGAATAAGCACATAACAGAGAGTGGGTGTTTATGTGTCTACAGAGCCAGAAAAACACACAGCCTACCGTCTCCAGTGTAGTCCATTTCACAGCAGAGTTGAGTTCATATGGAGTTAGAGGTGGCGCTCACTATTGCTGAGCCAGTGAGTGAATGAGCAGGAGCTGGGTGAGCAGGTGATGGACTCTTACATTTACATTTACAGTTAGTCATCTAGGAGACGCTTTGGTCCAAAGCGACATACAAGGGAGAGAACAATCAAGCTACGAGCAATAAAACCCGGTGTAACAATAAATACTGTTTTTTTTTTTTTAAGAAATAGAAAACGACATAGAAAGAAAAAGAAGTGAGGGACTGTCACTGCTTAAGTGCAAGCTAAGCCAAGGTGCCAGTTAGGACTCTTATTCAGAGCTGGGCCAGTTCCAGCGTTGGGGAGCTGCTCTACGCTCTACGCTCTACGCTGGGCTGTGCAGCTACAGTTTGTCAGGTGAATAAGCTGAACCCGTTCGAGCGGCCAGGCCTCGACATGCTGCGGCTGCTCCTGCCGGTAAACAAGAGGTGCTGAAAGGCTGGGGACCCTTGTTGGAAAAGCAAAGAGTCAAATGTTATATTAGCGCCAAAACAAACCTCATGCTATAATGGTTGCTGCCAGGGACAGCAGAAATGTATGAAGACCATGGCGGGCTGCACCAAGTGGACACTCAGCAGAGGGGGTGCCACTCATGTTCGTGCTCCATTTGAATGTAATACAACATTTGCTTTCCTTTTCTAATGCAGTATTTAGCAAACAGTTTAGATTTGTTTGGTTGACAATTGTCTCTTTGGTTTGCCCCGTTAGTTGCAGATAAGTTCAGGTCGTTGGTGTTCAGATTTGAATATAAGTAGTATGCTGGCGTAATCATGTCTTGTCAGCCTGTCTGTCTTTTTGAGTGGCAGGTTAATAAAACTGTCTTAAAAAAAACCTGCTCCACCAAATTCTTCTTTTCTGCTCCCTCTCTGACAGATGGGTTCTGTGGCCTTTTTATTCAGTGTCTGCCTTTGACTGGCATTTTCCACAACAGGAAGGCACTCCTCAGATTGCACCTGATAGGCAACCAGGCAAACCCACAGCAGGGCCCACCACAGCAGGCAATAAGATGAGGGTGTCTGTTATTGTCTCCAGGTCCACTGCACAGCATCCAGCAGAAATTCCCTTGGTCAATTAACCACCTTTTGCCCCAACGGCCCCACCGTGTGTGTGTGTGTGTGTGTGTGATTGCTCTTATCTCTTCCCAGTTTACTGCTGCAATGCTACTCCTGCGTCCTTCAATAGAAGAACCTCTGGGTTTGATAGCCTGTTGTGTAGACCCCCACAGCAGCACTGGGTGTGTTCAGAAGGGCAGCACTAAGAGTGTGTTCAGAAAGCAGCACTAAGAGTGTGTTCAGCACTAAGAGTGTGTTCAGAAAGCAGCACTAAGAGTGTGTTCAGAAAGCAGCACTAAGAGTGTGTTCAGAAAGCAGCACTAAGAGTGTGTTCAGAAAGCAGCACTAAGAGTGTGTTCAGAAAGCAGCACTAAGAGTGTGTTCAGAAAGCAGCACTAAGAGTGTGTTCAGAAAGCAGCACTAAGAGTGTGTTCAGAAGGCAGCACTAAGAGTGTGTTCAGCACTAAGAGTGTGTTCAGAAGGGCAGCACTAAGAGTGTGTTCAGAAAGCAGCACTAAGAGTGTGTTCAGAAGGCAGCACTAAGAGTGTGTTCAGAAGGGCAGCACTAAGAGTGTGTTCAGAAGGCAGCACTAAGAGTGTGTTCAGAAGGCAGCACTAAGAGTGTGTTCAGCAGGCAGCACTAAGAGTGTGTTCAGCAGGCAGAAGAGTTTGGAGGAAGGAACAACGATCTGTTGGCAAAGAACGGTAGAACATTTCTAAAAGTGAAATGATTAGGAGTGGGTGTGCTGTGCAACATCATCTGAGAGCAACAGCGGGTGGGAGTGGCTAACGGTGACTGCTTGTGAAATTACGCTTTTGAGAAATCGAAGAGTGGACCCATTTTCAGCATTGGTGCTTCTGTATTGAACAATTGCGCAAACAACAAAACAAAACGTTTCCCCAACAAACATAAATCATGACTTGTTGAGGATCTGTGGGCAGTGATGAGGCTCACCATGTGGATCTCCTGTGCTACTGAGTAAGGATGGCCTAGGGCCACGACACAGGTACAGGCCCACGACACAGGCCCACGACACAGGCCCACGACACAGGCCCACGACACAGGACACAGGCCCACGACACAGGACACAGGCCCACGTCACAGGCCCACGACACAGGACACAGGACACAGGACACAGGACACAGGCCCACGACACACGACACAGGACACAGGACACAGGACACAGGACACAGGCCCACGACACAGGACACAGGACACAGGACACAGGCCCACGACACAGGCCCACGACACAGGCCCACGACACAGGACACAGGCCCACGACACAGGCCCACGACACAGGCCCACGACACAGGCCCACGACACAGGCCCACGACACAGGACACAGGCCCACGACACACGACACAGGCCCACGACACAGGCCCACGACACAGACCCACGACACAGGCCCACGACACAGGACACAGGCCCACGACACAGGCCCACGACACAGGCCCACGACACAGGACACAGGCCCACGCCACAGGACACAGGCCCACGACACAGACCCACGACACAGGCCCACGACACAGGACACAGGACACAGGACACAGGCCCACGACACAGGCCCACGACACAGGACACAGGCCCACGACACAGGCCCACGACACAGGCCCACGACACAGGACACAGGACACAGGACACAGGACACAGGACACAGGCCCACGACACAGGCCCACGACACAGGACACAGGCCCACGACACAGGCCCACGACACAGGACACAGGCCCACGCCACAGGACACAGGCCCACGACACAGGCCCACGACACAGGACACAGGCCCACGACACAGGACACAGGCCCACGACACAGACCCACGACACAGGCCCCCGACACAGGACACAGGACACAGGACACAGGCCCACGACACAGGCCCACGACACAACACAGGACACAGGACACAGGACACAGGACACAGGCCCACGACACAGGACACAGGCCCACGACACAGGACACAGAACCACGACACAGGCCCACGACACAGGACACAGGCCCACGACACAGGCCCACGACACAGGCCCACGACACAGGCCCACGACACAGGCCCACGACACAGGACACAGGCCCACGACACAGGACACAGGCCCACGACACAGGCCCACAACACAGGCCCACGACACAGGCCCACGACACAGGACACAGGCCCACGACACAGGACACAGGACACAGGACACAGGACACAGGACACAGGACACAGGACACAGGACACAGGACACAGGACACAGGACACAGGCCCACGACACAGGCCTACGACACACGACACAGGCCCACGACACATGACACAGGCCCACGACACAGGCCCACGACACAGGCCCACGACACACGACACAGGCCCACGACACACGACACAGGCCCACGACACAGGCCCACGACACAGACCCACGACACAGGCCCACGACACAGGCCCACGACACAGGCCCACGACACACGACACAGGCCCACGACACACGACACAGGCCCACGACACAGGCCCACGACACAGACCCACGACACAGGCCCACGACACAGACCCACGACACAGGCCCACGACACATGACACAGGACACAGGCCCACGACACAGGACACAGGCCCACGTCACAGGCCTACGACACACGACACAGGCCCACGACACATGACACAGGCCCACGACACAGGCCCACGACACAGGACACAGGACACAGGCCCACGACACAGGACACAGGCCCACGACACAGGCCCACGACACAGGCCCACGACACAGGCCCACGACACAGGACACAGGCCCACGACACAGGACACAGGACACAGGCCCACGACACAGGACACAGGACACAGGCCCACGTCACAGGACACAGGCC
>NC_137920.1:78231310-78241310 GCF_963457725.1 Sprattus sprattus
CATGAAGAGAAGTCCATCTCCCTCCCCCTCCCCTTCTGAAAGGAATATAACACATTCTACGTTGTCCGTGTGCATTGTAAAACATAACAAGTGCAATACAGAATAACACTCCATTCAGCCTTAATTATTAAAGCCCCATTATGTAACAATTATACTTCAGAATTAGGGTTAGGATAAGCAGTTTAACCTTAAAATAACAGCTTAAAAAAAATTGGGTCGCTACAATGACTTTTAATATGGAGAAACGCCTCCGTGCCATTGCGATACAAGGGTCCTTAGGCATATTACTGCGTTCTGTAGTTTTGCCTGCCGCAGCCCGCCGGCCTGACTTGTTGACTTTCTGCAGATCTAGTAAGTAGCTTATTTGCCGTCTTGCTTTGTCTTGTATCGCACTTGCTTGATGTTTGACTGTGTAAGGACAGTCGTTGAGTAACTAATTGTCATAATGTCAAAGTCAGCACATTTCAAGAGATTTCGTTAGTTTTAGCTGCTAGCATGCCGTTCGCGAATAGCTATTGATCCGTTGTGCTGCTTTAAAAGTATTGTTTAATGGTCTTGGTGAAACAGCAGGTGTCAGGTGTGAGGGTACTCTTAACTGGTTTTGTGTGTGTGTGTGTGTGTGTGTGTGTGTGTGTTTGTGTGTGTGTGTGTGTGTGTGTGTGTCTGTGTGTGTGTGTGTGTGTGTGTGTGTGTGTGTGTGTGTGTCTGTGTGTGTGTGTGTTTTTGTGTGTCTGTGTGTCTGTGTGTGTGTGTCTGAGGGTACTCTTAACTGGTTTTGTGTGTGTGTGTGTGTGTGTGTGTGTGTGTGTGTGTGTGTGTGTGTGTGTGTGTCTGAGGGCACTCTTGGTTTTGTGTGTGTGTGTGTGTGTGTGTGTGTGTGTGTGTGTGTGTGTGTCTGTGTGTCTGTGTGTCTGTGAGTGTGTGTGTGTGTGTGTGTGTGTGTGTGTGTGTGTGTGTGTGTGTGTGTGTGTGTGTGTGTCTGTGAGTGTGTGTGTGTGTGTGTGTGTGTGTGATAGGAAGGCCATGTGATATAATAGTATGACATCAACCGAGAGAAAGCAAGCTCTTCATTCAGGCAGAATTTGCCTAAATTGTTGGTTACTCTCAAACGCAGATACGCGCCTGCACTGGGCTAGAGGCTGTCCCCAGACAGTGTTTGTTCTGGTGTGTGCTTGTATGTGTGTGTGTGTGTGTGTGTGTGTGTGTTTGTGTGTTTGTGTGTTTGTGTGTGTGTGTGTGTGTGTGTGTGTGTGTGTGTGTGTGTGTGTGTGTGTGTATTTGTGTGTGTGTGTCTGTGTGTGTCTGTGTGTGTGTGTCTGTGAGTGAGTGTGTGTGAGTGAGTGTGTGTGTGTGTGTGAGTGTTTGTGTGAGTGTGTGTGTGTCTGTGAGTGTGTGTGTGTGTGATAGGAGGGCCATGTGATATATATTATGGCATCAACCTCATGGCCAGGTTAAATGCAGAGAGTGTAAGTGCTTTTTACACTGTGTGTGTGTTAACGATAACTGCCCCTTCGACTTCCTGCTTTTTGAACCATGAAAACCTCCTCTGGCCTTCACGTCACCGATAAACACAAATAACAACAAGAATGGGAGCATTCAGAGAATGCAAACCTCCGCCTTGTGACCTTGACCTTTGACCTTGACATCTGAAAATCGAATCAATTATTGCCATTATATTGCCCAATCTCCCCACGAAGTTTGATGGAAATCGGTCCATGCGTTTCTACGTAATCCTGCTGACAAATAAACAAACAAACAAACAAACAAACAAACATACAGGGGAGAAAACATAACCTCCTTGGCGGAGGTAACAACATCAAAATGGTAATTTTTGGTAAACGGTAAAATAATATGGTTGCTCATTAGTGTGTGAGCCTAACTTTCCACGTCATCATAATTCATAATTTCTGTGTGTTTTGAGTGTACCAAGCTGCAAAAACACGTGAGTGAGTGAAACATGCTCGGAGTTTTGAGCCCAGTTTTCACAACAGCACAGAAAGAGATGTTTTGCTCAGTTTTCACAACAGCACAGAGAGAGATGTTTTGCTCAGTTTTCACAACTGCGCCGAGGCGAAAATAGACAGAAAAAGTCTGCCACCTAGTGGACAATATTTCGAAATAACCTCCGTCTTCTTTTTAATTGGGAGTGTGTAAACGTGCTTTTGGCGGTGATAGGATAACATTATGTCTTCCTCACAACAGTATTAAAAAAAGTTTTTGAACATTTCTCAACAGCTTTAAAAGAATGACAGATGTACAGAATGAGTGACATATTTGAGATGTCATGCGAAGTTTTTCATCTCGGTTTGTGCCTGCAGTGTGTAGACCTACACGAAATTCTGCAGTTTTTCACAGTTTTTTCACAACACGCAAAAAGCGGAAATTCGGCACAATTTGCACAAGCTTCACTTCATGTACCAATCGCTTGACCCAATTTGGCACTACTTCACACTCCCTTATCTGCATTAGACTCTGAGTTTCCTTTTTAACACTCTTATGTCAAATTACACATCACCTTGTTGTCAAAACACTACACACAATGTTAAGTTGTTGCACACACTTCTCAAGTAAAATCTCAAAGCATCAACCTACAACACACAAATAGTCAAATCTCTAATCATTCAGGTCTGTTGAGCAATTTGCAATGAGGACTGCAGCATACAAGTGCCTTGAGCCTCTGCTTTGTTTGGTAAACAGTGGAGAACTTTGAAGAGATCAAGTTCAAGTTCAAGTTCAAAGTACTTTATTGTCATTGCCACAAAGACAACGAGACAGTAGGGGCAGCAACAGACTTCTTCCACAGCTAAATAATAATAAATAACAATTAATAAATAGATTAACAAATATCATAAATTAAAAAAAGCAATATATCTCATATTAAGGTGCATCGACAACCAGACAAGGAGGACAAGAAGGAAGGGGACAAGGGGGAGGAGGAGAAGGAGGACAGAGAGAAGGAAGAGGAGAAGGAGGAGGACAAGGAGGACGAGGAGGAGGAGGAAGAAGAAGGAGAATGGTCATCTCTAATGAGATTTGGGCTGCTGTGGTAGACCATGTGCTCAATCATGGCTTGAGTATGAGTGAGGCTGGCCAGAGGGTCCAACCAAATCTCAGCCACTTCACAGTTGCTGCTATCATTAGAACCTTCAGGATGGGGAACAGGTACGAAATCTATTTGCCTTGTGCACTGTTATACTGCATACCTGGCCAAAACAGGCCAACACCACAACAGGCCATCACCACAACAGGCCATCACCACAACATCCATATCAATATTGACTCTTTATTTCTTGTTCCATCCAAAACAGCAAGAAACCTCGGGGTCATTACTGATGACCAACTGACCTTCACAGCCAACATCGCCTCTGTCTCCAGTTTGTGCCGCTTTGCGCTGTACAACATCCGCAAAATCAGGCCGTACCTAACCCAGTATGCCACCCAGCTGCTGGTGCACACCTTGGTGAGTTCCTGCCTCGACTACTGCAACGCCCTCCTAACGGGCCTGCCGGTTTGCGTGGTGAACCACTACAGATGATCCAGAACGCGGCAGCGCAAAGAGGGCACATACATGTCACCCCGCTACTCACTGAGCTCCACTGGCTGCCTGTAGCTGCTCGCATTACAGTTTTTCTCAATTGCTAAAACACTAAAACTCATTGGCTGAACAAAGTTCTCAGTTGCCTGAACTCATGTAGCTAATTGTGCAGTCTGTTGTCAATACCTTACAGTTTTTATCGATTGCTTAAACACAATTTTGACCGCATGGTTTTGTTTTTCAATACACCTGTAGGATAAAATGTATATGTTTCACATTTAATTACAGTTTTTTACAATTGCTAAAACACATTTCTTGAAACAGTCACTAATTTTCTCTGAACTCTAAACAAAAAACCTCATCTTCAAGCACTATTTACAAAACCTCTGAATCCTCTTGCAAAATGAAACTTTCGCCTCAAAACAGTTTTACCTGTGCTCAAAATCAAACATAAACAAAGTGATCAAAATGATATACACTTTCAAGCAGTCAGTAAACACTACACCAAAAAATAGAAAACACATTGTTCAAAACATATAGTTCTCAGGGAGAAGTAAAACATTTTTTATCTCAAAACAAATTTCCTATTTATCTGTCATTGTCTTTTGATGAATGAAAACATGTTCTCTCATAGTAGCTATACAAATGAATCAGAAATTACTACTTTGCTTTGCTCTAATTTGTGTTGGTTCTTTCTCCTTCTTGTACCCCTATAGTACTGTACCCTGCATCTCAGTACTCACTCTTGTTCTTTGTTGATATGAACCTGCAACCAGTCAAAATCTATTGAGCAGCCATACTGTTACTGTACCAAATAGAAAGCACAATGTTCAGGGCCATACAACTTGTTTATATTGTACATTATAGGCCTACTACAGTACACACTACTACAGTAAAAGGGACAAAAATCAAAGGGGTCAACGTGGTGTTCACTTGTCCTCGTCCTCTCACATTGTTTCTTCTATCCATTCTCAGACTTTCTCCTTCCCACCTTCAACAACCTGTTTGCTCTCTAAACTGGCTCATATTGGTTGTGTCACATCATTTGATACAAGTGAAATCAATTTTGAGTGGTTGTGTTTAATCAATGACATTTGTTTTCTATTTGTATTTGATTGTTGCCACTTGTGTTTACCAGTATGGATGACATGTGCATTGGAATGCAGAATGTGTTTTGAGACTGAGAATGTGTTAAGAGTTTTGCTGAAAAGTCTAAGTGAGATCTGCAAATTGTGTTTTACCCTCTGAAATAATTTAAGGTATTGACAACAGACTGCCCAATTAGCTACATGAGTTCAGGCAACTGAGAACTTTGTTCAGCCAATGGGTTTTAGTGTTTTAGCAATCGTCAAAAACTGTAAGTAGGTTAGTATAGGATTCCCTATTATAACTTGAATTGAATGGGTTACTAAGTTGACCATGGGGTTTGGGTGACCTGTTGGGTAATGTTCTTATGAGCTAAGAGAGTGACCCAGGGCTTGGAGGTAAGGGGATCCTATGTAAATATTCTCATCTCTGGGGAGGCAAGGTGGCCACAGTGTAATAGTCCGAGGGAGGGGTTTTAAGGTATAAGAGATGGGTTTGCCCATAGATGTGTGGGCATTGTTGTTGAACATTTCATGAACGTGTAATGCTTGTAACAATGCTCCCGATATTGTTAATAAATCTGCAGTACCACTCCAAGTGTCTGTAAGTACAACATGGAGAATCACAGCAAAACATATCCCACTTTTCATGCTACTTCAGTAGTGTGCATAACGCTGTAGCTCACCAAATATCAGACAACCGTAAAATGATGTTTCCAGTACAGGTTACAATTCCAAAAAAAGATCAGAAGGAAACTGAAAATACAGTACAAATAAAAAATTTCATTTTACCCTGATATCTTTTTAGGATGTGTGCCAGTGTTGACTAAGAGACCTGATGGACATTATTGTATGATACCGATAAAGTTGGATTGAATTTCTAGGCGCCTGATAGCATTATTTGCCAAAACCATGTTTATGATCTCTCAATCTTGTTCTTGCGTGAATATAGCCCCCCAACCTCCTTTCAATTTAACAGTATTTGATTACGTAATTCGGTTTTCTTCATCTTTGAGCATGTTTTCCTCCTGCTTCAGGTCATCCTCTTCCTCCACCTCCACTTCGACCTCAGCCTCTGACATGGCCTCCGCCTCTTCCTCTTCTACCTCCTCTTCCTCCTCTGTGGATTCCCCCTCTCACCTTCACTCTTCTTCCTCTGACTCCTTCCATTTTGCTTGAAGACAGGTGAACTCATCTGCTGCATTTCTATAGTGTTTACTGTAACCTGTTTGGTGTGTCTACAATGACAGTAAGCAATCATGTTTTTGCGCACTTGATGGCTGTGTTTAACCATTGGCTCATAGGTGTGGTAATTTGACATTCAGTGTTTTGGAATTGCAAGGAAGTGTCCTCTTGATATACCTCTGTGTCTAAAGCATTCAAATGTGTTTAGTGTTTTGCAAAAAGTGTGATGTTGACATGTGCTTATAGTGGTGCAAATCTGAGCTGTTGTTTTGCTCATTGAGTGAAGGTTTTGATAATTGTGTAATACTTTTGATTTTAGTGTTTATCCAATCGTAAAAAACTGTAAACTAGTTCACATGGTAAAACACAATTTGCAGATCTCACTTAGACTTTTCAGTAAAACTCTAAACACATTCTCAGTCTCAAAACACATTCTGCACTCCAATGCACATGTCATCCATTCTGGTAAACACAATTGGCAACAAACAAATACAAATAGAGAACACATGTCATTGATTAAACACAACCACTCAAAATTGATTTCACTTGTGTAGAATGATGTGACACAACCAATATAAGCCAGTTTAGGGAGCAAACAGGTTGTTGAAGGTGGGAAGGAGAAAGTCTGGGAATGGATAGAAGAAAAAATGTTTTCCTTTGTCCTGCTGCAATAAATACGCTTACTTCACTCAAAATAAAACCTAAAGTTCTGGCGTTGATTTGCTTTGCAACACGCACAACCCTTAGGAAACCTTAAGGAACCGTAAATCAAAATGTGTCCCTTGTGTAAATTACGTGCTTACGGTTCTGCGTCTAAAACCGACCCTAAATTCCACTTTAGCTTGACTGTTTGGACAAAAGCGTCTGCTAAATGTAATGTTACAGTTTTTTACACTTGCTAAAACACTAAAACCCATTGGCTGAACAAAGTTCTCAGTTGCCTGGACTCATGTAGCTAATTGGGCAGTCTGTTGTCAATACCTTAAACTATTTCACACGGTAAAACACAATTTGCAGGTCTCACTTAGACTTTTCAGCAAAACTCTTAACACATTCTCAGTCTCAAAAAACACATTCTGCATTCCAATGCACATGTGATCCATACTGGTAAACACAAGTGGCAACAATCAAATACAAATAGAAATCAAATGTCATTGATTAAACACAACCACCCAAAATTGATTTAACTTGTATCAAATGATGTGTCACAACCAATATAAGCCAGTTTAGAGAGCAAACAGGTTGTTGAAGGTGGGAAGGAGAAAGTCTGAGAATGGATAGAAGAAACAATGTGAGAGGACGAGGACAAGTGAACACCACGTTGACCCCTTTGATTTTTGTCCCTTTTACTGTAGTAGTGTGTACTGTAGTAGGCCTATAATGTACAATATAAACAAGTTGTATGGCCCTGAACATTGTGCTTTCTATTTGGTACAGTACTGACTGCTCAATAGATTTTGACTGGTTGCAGGTTCATATCAACAATGAACAAGAGTGAGTTGTGAGTAGTGAGATGCAGGGTACAGTACTATAGGGGTACAAGAAGGAGAAAGAACCAACACAAATTAGAGCAAAGCAGAGTAGTAATTTCTGATACATTTGTATAGCTTCTATGAGATAACATGTTTTCATCCATCAAAAGACAATGACAGATAAATATGAAATTTGTTTTGAGATAAAAAAAAATGTTTTACTTCTCCCTGAGAACGTTTTGAGCAATGTGTTTTCTATTTTTTGGTGTAGTGTTTACTGACTGCTTGAAAGTGTATATCATTTTGATCACTTTGTTTATTTATATTTGAGAGCAGTGTTTGATTTTGAGCACAGGTAAAACTGTTTTGAGGCGAAAGTTTCATTTTGCAAGAGGATTCAGAGGTTTTGTAAATAGTGCTTGAAGATGAGGTTTTGTGTTTAGAGTTTAGAGAAAATGAGTGACTGTTTCAAGAATGTGTTTTAGCAAGTGTAAAACACTGTAATGTAAATATCACTAAAATACAGTGTGCTCACATTCATATTTGTATTTTGCAGGACTGAAAGAGAACCACAATGTGGAGGAAGCCTAACACTTTCATTGCTGCATATTTGTGTGCTGTTATATGTTTGACTATAAAACATAAAACTGCGTGCTGTAAATGCTTAGTTGTGTGTAGCCTACTCAATGAATGTATGTGTGTGTCGTTTGAAAATATGGCTGTGTGTACCAAATGAAAACACGAGTTCCATATTGTGAACAGTTAAGAGATTTGATGGCAAACAATTATCTTGCAACGGGAGTGTCAGGTTTAGCATTTTGTGTGTGAGGTTTTCAGTTTTGAGTGTGCAGTTTTGAGAAAGCCGTTATTGTTTTGAAAAACGTGTGTTAACAATTGTGAAAAAAAACTATAGGTGAAGCTCATGAGGTAGGCTAAATATGAAGTCATCGAATCTCCAAAAGGCTCGCACTGCTTTTGCATATTTGCAAGATTAGACAAAGGTGAGAAGACTACGTAGGCTAATTCGATTGATTTCTTCTTATTTATTTATTTTGTCATTGTTGTCTTGTAAATCCAGTAAACGCACAAAGCGACAGGGTACTAACTTTCTATAGACCTACATGTCCTACGATTGTGTCTGTGCGCCGGAGGATTTCTGTTAGTCAGTTTTTTCTCCACCACATCTGCAACGTATCATCGCGTTTGATCATCGGTCAAAGTTGCAAACGCGCATGTGCAAGCACCTTCTTTCATGATAAGCTCAGCAAACTACGTTATATCATCACTGAAGCTATAGGCAAGTAGTGTCTGTCACATGGTTAATCAGTAAGATTGTTTGAAAAAAGAAAAAATACCTAACTTAGACTCACAAACACAAAGGAACTTAGTTACTTCTCAGCAATGGCACTGAACGGGAAAGTTGCAGTCGTTACTGGTGGGGCGCAAGGTTTAGGAAAAGGTTTTGCTGAGGTTCTTTTGAAGAACGGAGCAAAGGTAGGTCCGTTTTTCTCATGGACGGTATGTTATCTCTAGACTACTGCAGTCAGTCGACCTGTTGTCAATTAAATCCATGGACATTGTTCTTGTCGGATTAGATAAGAAGCAAATAGATTAGATAAGAATACATTCATACTCAAAATGGTAACTGTCCACCATTTAGGTTAATTTGAGCAATAGGCTACCTCAGAAACCCCTATGGTCGCTTTTCATTTGTTCAGGTCGCACTCTTTGATGTCAGTGAAGACTCGGGCGATGCTACCAGGGCGTCATTTGAGAAAGACTTCGGACCAGACCGAACTTTGTTCTGTGTTTGCGATGTAACCTCAGACAAACAGTTTAAAGGTAAACTATTCGTGTCCACCCAACCACCCATTCATACATACATCGAACCTCTAGACACGTTGTTACTTTTCCTTATATGTGTGGATTTCATACATTTCTACTTTATTTAGAAATCTAGCTTTGGCGTCTGTTTCCCTCCTTTTATGTTGCTGGCCGTAACAAGACACTCTGACAGATGGAGTTAAACTCAAGATTTCAGTTTCAATAAATCATAGCCTCTAAGTGATGGCAGGATTTGACAGATTTTCAGAAAACTTCACTCTGGACGAGTATCTAATAATGGTGAATGATCGTCTAATATTATGTAAAAGATTTATAGGCTGCTATATGAAGACATCTGTACCTCATGTAATTGTTCTTTAGTTATACACAGGAAAAGATGTTTCCTTGTGCAATTGATTGAGGATTGTGACACACACTGATGATGGCTTAAGGCCGGAATGCGTCTGTGGAAATAAACTGGTCTTAATATTAATGAGAAAAGCTTGAGAGTGCGGTTTTATTCTACTCATTGGTTGAGGATTCCCACAGTGGCCAATCCTCTCACTGTGTCACATGCAAGTACTCATCCCCAGCAACCTACCCAATATAACAACTGCCCAACCTGACCCTGAGCAGCAGGAGACTACTGCAACAGGCACCTGCATTTCGTTCCTGGGATCTGTGAAGACTCTCCTTCACAGTACAACATACATACGCTCAACGCAACATGACTACCCAACCATAGAACTTGACCAGTTGATACAACAACGTGAGCACTTCACTGGAACAAAACACACTTCTTCAGTGTTTTGTTCAGTTAGTCCCACAACACCCCCAGAAGGCCTAACAGTGGTGTTTGGTATCCTAGAGACAACAACAAAGCCTATTCCCACGGGTCT
>NC_137920.1:78246310-78286310 GCF_963457725.1 Sprattus sprattus
AGGGTATCTGATGTGGCAAAGGCGTTTGAGAAGCTGATCCTGGATGACAGTAAAAATGGAGCGGCTGTCTACATAACCACCGAAGGCTCCGGCTATGTCAAGTTTCCGACTCCTCAGGAACTAAAAGGGGGCAGTCCGTAACATACTGGCTGTCACACACACACCAAAACACACACACACACACACACACACACACAAGCAGGGGAAGCTTTGGGATTTGTGGGGTGGCTCTATTATATACTAGAGGGTCAGTGTGGAGTGGGGTGGTGTGTCAAAGCATATTCAACTTTAAACTTTAATTTTAACACGAAGAAAATACACAAAATGTCTTCTAAATGGTACGAATTGGTACGATAAAACATATCCAGCAAGATTATTTGTAAGTACTCATAAAGCATGGTCACATTAAGACCTACACCTGTGATCCTGAGGGAAGAACGTCCTCTCTGAATAACTGTAGTGTCTTGTTTGAGTCCACCTCTAAACTTCTACATGCTAGCTACTAGCTACATGCTTCTGCTCATAGCTATGCTTTACACTTGCAGTCTCCCTTAGTGGCAGCAGATGAGGCCCCTTGACCTGTTCCATGAGGAACCCTAACCCAAATTTTTTTGGGGCCGTCAGGTTTTTCGGACGACAGGCGCACGAATTAGGCAAACTGAGGCTAAGCAGAAACAACGCAACATTGTCTTTCCATTTCCCTTCATAGGATCTGTTTTGGTTGTCAACTTTCCTCTCAAGAATTTTCTGACAAAGACTTCGTTCCAAACAATAAACATTAGGGCACGCACACACCAGACGCGTTGCTACAGGCGCAGACGCTTCAAAAACCCTTTGCAAAGTGCGGCGGGCAAAACAGCTGTAGGCACACCAGGCTCCTATGAAGCAGAGTTGTGTGCGCAACCTGGTCGAGTGTGACATTGACGAGCGGTGCGACTCTGCGCTTTGTGCTGAAAAGTTGGAATATTTGAAGCGCGGCGGATAAAAGGCACACACGAAAGGCGCGCCTTACCATAGGGTTCGAATACACATACGCGTTTTTTAAAAAACGGAACACGAGAAAATGCATTGATTCGTATGGTACGGCGCGCTTTGCGTGTGCGCCCTTTCTCCACCACGCGTTGCGTCTTTGTAGCGTTTTTTAAGGTGTGCTTAAAAGTTGAACTATTCTCAACTTTCCAGCGCAAGGCAGGGAGGCACGGGTGGTGTTCGGCCGTAGCCACCGAAGTTTCATTAGGCAACAACACACATGGGATTATCCCTTACCTACCCCACTCCCACGAGTGCTATATTGCTTTTATAAAACAATTCTACAGTCAACAAATTAACATTTCAACACGAAGTTATTGATTAAAAATGGTTTATTTCGCCATTGTTTCTCCACAACAAAAAAATTGTTCCATTGTCAACGTCTTGGTTTGGAATTATAAGAAATTTTATTTTTAGTAGACCTAAACATTCTCCATGAAGGCCTAGTTGTTGCGAGGTCACGTAAGGGGAAACTATCGCAGCGTATAAATAGGCAGCAACCCAAACTCTGGGCTCGCTGACACCTCTTCTTTTCCTTTAGTTGTAGGCGGCATCTCTGTGTGGTTGCCATGTTTGTCGTGATTCCCTCTTTATTAGGTCGCCCATAATTACTAGCAGTTGTGGGTTGTTGTTGTTTTTTTCTTCTTGTTTTGGACCACAGTTGAAAGTGAGTCATTTGTTTTGGGGCTTGTTTTGATGAACATTTCACATGTGTAATGTGGGGTGACGCACTTGTTTGGTCTGGATTTGGCCTTTTTTTGGCCATTTTGAGATCCTGAGAGGGGGCATTCATGG
This sequence comes from Sprattus sprattus, assembly GCF_963457725.1. NCBI lineage: Eukaryota > Metazoa > Chordata > Actinopteri > Clupeiformes > Clupeidae > Sprattus > Sprattus sprattus. Next base: position 78,248,135 of record NC_137920.1, read on the forward strand.
TGTGTTTGGACAGACAACATCTGCCAAGTCTGACCCTGAAATGAAATACTGTTGGTACAGTATGTGTTCTCGCCCTTAGTGAAATACATTACATACATACAGTACATTTGGCACATGAATATGCTAAAACACACTCAGAAGCTAATAAAATATAATTTGTCTATTTTCAGAGATACATTACATCTTTGCATGTCTAAACGAAGCCTGGCTGCAATAACAATAACCATGTTGATTATGTGACCATGTGTGGAGGTGTAGAGGTTCATAAACTGAATCCTCTCTATATTCAAAAGTGATTATTCTATCATTTGATTATGTGTAGAGATATAGAGGTTCATACACTGAATCCTCTCTATATTCAAAATTGATTATTCTATCATTTGATTATGTGTAGAGATATAGAGGTTCATAAACTGCATCCTCTCTATATTCAAAGCTGATTATGTGACCATGTTTTGAGGTATAGAGGTTCATAAACTGAATCCTCTCTATATTCAAAGCTGATTATGTGACCATGTTTTGAGGTATAGAGGTTCATAAACTGAATCTTCTCTATATTCAAAGGTGATTATTGTATTCTTAATCCATGAAGGAGGCATGTGTTTTTGTCAACATTCCACCAGATGGTGGACTTGTGAACATACAATGGAGAGTCAGTGTGTTCTTGTATTGGGGAATTATAATAAATAAATATAGACTTTATATACGTGTCTTTTCATTGGTCTGTCATTTGTATTGATGTGGACATCAGAATTGAAATCTTATAGGATTTCTTCATGAAAAGCTATTCAGTAAATGGACACCATTGAGCAGGTGGTCCAAGGCTGCAGGCAAACCTACAGCCATGAGAATTGACTCCTTAAAGGAGTACAAATCACAAATAATGTCGAATGATTCTTATACTTGAAAGTCCTTAATTGTATTGTATTCAGAATTAGGGTTAAAGTAGAAGAATCCCTGACTGTGTGTGTGTTCTCACGTTTAACTTGCTCTTATGAAATCTGTGTGACTGTATATCCTGTCGCTGTGTTCTTTGGGCTAAGAATGGAATCTTTGAGTGTGCGTGTGCTTATGCGTGTGCGTGTGCTTGTGTGTGTGTGTGTGACAGATCAGTGTGTCACTGGTGCTCCTTGCCTTCTCTGCGTCATGACATGACGTGTTCTAAATTTCCAGAATACCAGTTGATGAGCGTAGCCTGACTCAGTGTCTGCCCTATACACGATGGGCCCTGTGATTACAGTAACAGCCACAACTGGCAGACCTAATAGTGGTCGTAGGGATAGGCGCGCTCTACTTCAAAACAAATATATAAAATGCGTTTTCGGGTGCGAGTAAAAGAATGTAAACTATTGGTAGAATGAAAACCGCACTCTCAAGCTTTTCTCTTTTAACAATAAGACCAGTTTATTTTAGTACAGACGCGTTTCGGCCTTACGACATCGTCAGTGTGTGACCTAATAGTGGGGCAGTCTAGCTAGATATTCCACAACAATTGTTCATTTTGTGATAAAAGCATGACATTTGGTACAGTTTTGGCTAAAGGCATTCTATAAAGATGTGGATATGGAGCCATCATGAATTTTCAATATGGCGTCCAAAATGGCTGCCAGTGGGAACCGATATCTTATACATTTTCTTGGATATTTAATGATATTGAGGACCTAATTAGTTGAATCGTGATCTGCACCACTATAGGAGACTTTAACTGAGCCTTGAATCTTTATGTGGAGTCATGCTCACTCCCCCTTGATGCGCATCATTGTAAATGAAACGTCATTTCTGATTGAGTCTCCATTTATCTGTGATACAAAATTCATCATCATCCTTGAGTTTGAATGACTTGTCCAGACCCAAACCTGCGCCATCACGAATACCCAAGTCACAATGGGGTTCGACCCGTGTTAAACCGTTACATTTTTGGGTGAAAATATCTCGTGATGAGAACTGACTACACTCGAACGGACATCAACCTTGGTGGAATACCCTGGTCTAACCTTGGTGGAATACCCGGGTCTAACCTTGGTTGAATACCCTGGTCTAACCTTGGTTGAATACCCTGGTCTAACCTTGGTGGAATACCCTGGTCTAACCTTGGTGGAATACCCTGGTCTAACCTTGGTGGAATACCCTGGTCTAACCTTGGTGGAATACCCTGGTCTAACCTTGGTGGAATACCCTGGTCTAACCTTGGTGGAATACCCTGGTCTAACCTTGGTGGAATACCCTGGTCTAACCTTGGTGGAATACGATGTTGTATGGAAGGAATATAAGATGCAATCTTATAGAATCGATTCCACTGTTGATCTGGCTAAGCATTGTATTTAGGTTCACTGTTTCCTGGCCTTAAAAAGATGAGTCCACAATAGATTATATTTATGACATTATATTTATTAAATTGAACAGAGACTGATGTGCATGTCGGGTTGTCTGTCCCGTTGGACCATATGGAACTTATGTCTGTGTAGATTAGAGGTCTACAGCTGGACCTGTTGACCCGAAGATGTACCTTAGCCAATCAGAACCAGGTCTACAGCTGGACCTGTTGACCCGAAGATGTACCGTAGCCAACTAGAACCAGGTCTACAGCTGGACCTGTTGACCCGAAGATGTACCTTAGTACCAGGAGTGACAGTGGTACAGGAGGTAGTGAAGTCATTTAGTAATCAGAAGGTCGTTAGTTCGATTCCTCACTGTCAAGCATCCTTGTGCAAGACACTGAACACCTAATTGCTCCTGATGTGCAGTGTGCCATCAGTGTAAATGTAAAATGTGTATACGTCCTTGTAAGGCGCTTTGGAAAAAAAGCGTCTGCTAAATGACTTAATGTAAATGGAAGTGGTAGTCCAGACCAAACTTGAGAAAAGTCACTTAAATGTAGCCAGCGATAAGAAAACAAACATGCTCCATTTAGTTTCAGGGTCTCCAGGACCCCAGCAGGCCGGTCAGCGGAGCCGCACGGATCGCACATCAAGCACAACACAGAGATACAATCATGGGTGTGCTTTTCACAGGAGGGGAAAGAAACCTTCAACAGAGAGATCACGGCGATCAGAACCTTCCACTGATTAACAAATAGACTTCTTTGATTCGGGGTTCTGACTTTGGGTGCTGATAAGCTTATTTCACATGTCGAACAACATAACACGAAGGCTGTCGGATTAAACGTTCTTCCTGTATAAACCCCAAAATGGTTGAAACATCGTGGTGCAGTCTGCTAGGACCACTTGTGCCTTTACCCCCCCGCGAGATTAATAATCTCATAATTATAACAATAGTACAAATAATATATAGACTTAAATATGCTCGTTACAGAGCCATACTGTGCGCATATATACATGACTGTGGCCCGTGCGCGGGTGCCTCAGCAGGCTGGGATGGCCGTGTGGTGGACGGGATACGGACGGACTATAAATTCAGCCTGACGTTCCTCGGGTCCATCAGAGCCGGCGCCGACTGGAACAGGGCCCAGCTGCTCTCGGGCCGGTTCAGGCTTGCGTCCATCTGTTCGCGGATCCGGTCGGACTCGGTTGGGGGTTCGGGGGCCCGCGGGTCGGCGTGCGGCGGCGGCCGGCTCTGGGCTTTGGGGAGGTGGTGGTCGGGCAGCTTCGGGGCGGAGGGTGCGGGGGGTTGGGGCGTGGCCGGCTGGAGGCCCTTGGCGCTCATGTTCAGCTGCTCACGCTTGGCCAGCTCCCGCTGCTTACGCCCGCCGTCACGGTCGCCCGCCAGGTTCAGCCAGCGGATGATCAGCTTCTCGATCTCAGAGTCCGTAGTCTTGGTGTAGTGGGGATTTCTCCTAACTCCACCTGTCACGGTCGAAACATTAGTCGATCGAATTAACTTATGAACGAAAAAAACACGATCATGAGGAAACCTGTTCACAGTTACGTGATTGTAATAAGAAAACCCTTTGATGATCTCTGATTGTTTTAATATCAATATTTAACTGTTATTAAAGGGAAATGAGGATGTGACGTCACTCTCCACTCACGTATTATGACAGACTTCAGCAGGAGGGAGCTGAATGCTCTCTTGTCGTTCACTCCTTTCCAGTTCAGCTGTTTGCCCAGGTTGTTGTGGATTAGCGTCGACATGATTTTCCAGACTGTGGTCTTCAAATCTTTGCCCCCAATGGCTCCAAGGTACGCAATCTACAGGAAGACAAACAACTTGTCTGTTACGCTCTGCACGGATGTATTAGAACCCGTGATGTGTGCATTTTATTGCCATTTTTTGATGTGCAGTATGTTGCTTTTCATTCAGTTATCTATTCAATATTATTTCCAATTGAACAGTTCTGCTATGTTGTCTTGTGACGTCAACTACAATTTTATCCTTAGTTGTTGTACAAAGTGGATTTTAATTTTTCTAGTATCATTTAGGACTGAAGGGAAATATAATATTTAAAAACTAGACTTTTGCCATGACTGCTACTAGCAGCTCTGGGACCAATATATATTGAGCACTAGATGTCATTTCTATTTTGAAAGTTTAACTTATATTGAGCACTAGATGTCATTTCTACTTTGAGAGTTAAACTTATTCAGCACTAGATGTTATTTCTATTCTGAGTGATGTTTAACTAATTGATTACAAGATGTTATTTCTATTTTGAGTGATGTTTAACTTATTGAGCACTAGATGTCATTTCTATTCTGAGTGATGTTTAACTAATTGATCACAAGATGTTATTTCTATTTTGAGTGATGTTAAACTTATTGAGCACTAAATGTTATTTCTATTCTGAGTGATGTATAACTTTTTGAGCACTAGATGTAATTTCTATTTTGAGTGATGTTTAGCTTGTCTCGTCTTGTTTAGCCTGTGTAAGTTCATCTCAAGGTTATAATAGTTTTCCATTTTCAATTGAGTTTTTTTTATTGTATTCAATCGCGAATTTCTGTTTTAGTTTAAGTTTGAGATTGTTTCCTCTCACCATCTTAGTCTTGGCCGGTGTGTTGGTGGCGTTCTCCAGCCAAACCTCCTTCTTCTCCAGCTCACATATGTGTGTGTGTGTGTGTGTGTGCTTGTGTGTGCATGTGTGTGTGTGTGAGGGTGTTTGTGTGTGCTTGTGTGTGTGTGTGTGAGGGTGTTTGTGTGTGCATGTGTGTGTGTGTGTGCATGTGTGTGTGTGTGCATGTGTGTGTGTGTGTGTGTTAGGGTATGAGTTAGTCTCCTCTCACCATCTTAGTTTTGGCCGGTGTGTTGGCGGCGTTCTCCAGCCAGACCTCCTGCTTCTCCAGCTCCCGGGGGTCCAGGAGCGGGTAGGAGATGTCCTGGGGCATCTCGGCCGGGTCCCTGGCGGCGGCGTCGGCTGCGGAGCGAGCGTTCACCCGGCCCTGGAGGATGTTGATGATGGTGTTGAGGGCCACGGCGTGCTGCATCTGCTGCTGCCTCAGGGACTCCATGATGTTCAGCAGGTGGAATTCTGCTGCTGTGGTCAAACAGCCGTTAGAGGGGAAGGCCATGAAGACAAACACACACACACACGCACGCACGCACGCACACAAACACACAGACACACACACACACACACACACACACACACACACACACACACACACACACACACACACACAGACACACACACACACACACACACACACACACACACACACACACACACACACACACACACACACAGACACACACACACAAACACACACACACACACACACACACACACACACACACACGCCTCCCAAATGAGTCTTGTGTCCATTTCAACATTTCAAGATTCATTTGTGACCCAGAATTAAGACATTTTTTTAAATAAAAAAAAATCTGACAATTCTGTGTTACCCTACCATTGCATGGAACTTGGTCACCTCGTCCATTCCGGAATGTCATGGATGTTGAAGAGACTTCAGTCTCTGTGAAGTTATTATTAGAGGACATGTTTTCTTATTAACAAATACAACTTGACCGAAATGTGTTCTGAGTGTGTGTGTGTATGTGTGTGTGTGCGCACTTGTGTGTGTGTGTGTGTGTGAGGGTGTGTGTAGGTGTGCGTGTGTGTGTGAGGGTGTGTGTAGGTGTGCGTGTGTGTGTGTGTGTGTGTGTGTGTTCGTGTGTGTGTGTGTGTGTGTGTTTGTATGTGTGTGCGTGCTCACCTCTACAGGCTGTCGGAGCAGCACACTCACTGCTCCGTAAATCTGTGGCTCCTGCGGGCGGCTGGTCTGGAGGCGTCTCTGAGGAGGGCAATAGAACACTGAGGAGGGCAATAGAACACTGAGGAGGGCAATAAAACACTGAGGAGGGCATTAGAACACTGAGGAGGGCAATAGAACACTGAGGAGGGCAATAGAACACTGAGGAAGGCAATAGAACACGCTGAGGAGGGCATTAGAACACTGAGGAGGGCAATAGAATACTCTGAGGAGGGCAAAAGAACACTGAGGAGGGCAATAGAACACTGAGAAGGGCAATAGAACACTGAGGAGGGCAATAGAACACTGAGGAGGGCAATAGAATACTAAGAAGGGCAATAGAACACGCTGAGGAGGGCAATAGAACGCACTGAGGAGGGCAATAGAACACTCTGAGGAGGTCAATAGAACACTGAGGAGGGCAATAGAACACTGAGGAGGGCAATAGAACGCTGAGGAGGGCAACAGAATACTGAAAAGGGCAGTAGAACACGCTGAGGAGGGCAATAGAACACTGAGGAGGGCAATAGAACACTGAGGAGGGCAATAGAACGCTGAGGAGGGCAATAGAACACTGAGGAGGGCAATAGAACCCTATGAGAAGGGCAATAGAACACTGAGGAGGGCAATAGAACGCACTGACAGCTTGGATGTCTCACCTCTCATTGTGTTCTGTTTAGTTCTGCACACCTCTAAGCAACAGAATACCCAGCCATCACACATGGTACCACTTCTCATTAGTGTGTTAGTTGATTAGTGGCTCAGACAGAACACTTTCTTATTTCTTATGATGAAACTGAACTTGTGGCATACTCTTTAAGTGAGAGCAATAAGACAACAGGAACAAGCATCATATAGATACACACAGTGCCAACAGCCCGGACACAACACACACACACACACACACACAGGGTCATGGGGAGCTGGTCTAACATGTGTTTGGGACACAACACACACACACACACACACACACACACACACACACACACACACACACAGGGTCATGGGGAGCTGGTCTAACATGTGTTTGGGACACAACACACACACACACACACACACACACACACAGGGTCATGGGGAGCTGGTCTAACATGTGTTTGGGACACAGTGCTGTTCATCTGCAGGTGAAACCAGGATTAGTACAGTGCTGTTAGTACAGTTTGTCAAGCATCATTATGGTTCTAAACTGTCCTGGGATGTGTGTGTGTGTGTGTGTGCGCGCGTATGTGTGTGTGTGTGTTTGTGTGCGCTAAGTATTAAGTGACTATCCTGGCTGTGGCTCATAGTGGTCTGTACTGGGATGTGTGTGTGTGTGTGTGTGCTCATAGTGGTCTGTACTGGGATGTGTGTGTGTGTGTTTGTGTGTTTGTGTGTGTGTGTGTGTGTTGTGTGATTTAAGTATTAAGTCACTATCCTGGCTGTGGCTCATAGTGTTCTGTACTGAGGAGGCTAGGCAGGTTAGCATACAGTAATGGTACAGGAGGAGTTTCCACAGGATGGGGATGGGATGGAGGTCTAAGGGGGGGGCCATGGAGAAGATACCCCCCAGAGCTGCTGCCCCCACGCCACCACTGCTGTCTGCCGTCAGGGCAGGGTCAGAGCAGGTGTGGGGGTGAGGGGTGGGGCGCCTACGTCCGCAAATACACTAGGTTTTAACTACGACTATGTGTGTGCACAAAGCCTTTCCACTAGCCACATGGGTCAGATGCCAGTCAGAGTGCATTCAGAGCCACGCCAGCAGGGGGCAGGCCAGAGCCAAACAGCCCTGGACAAGCTGCAGTCACTGCACATTTCTTATAGTATACTGCCCCCTTGAGGTCTATGCTGGTATTGCCTCTTGCATATAAGAAATGTTAATAACTCATTTTATCATTATTAATTAGGCCTGTGGCTCAGTAAAGCACCTTCCCATGATGTAAATTGTTGAGATCTCTAACAAATTTAATCTCAGATGATATGCTCTGCTAATTCTGGCCGGAACTGTGGGGCGTCTATTTTGCACACACGTATGCGTAGTTAAAAGTGAAGTGTATCAACGCTCTAAGCTGGGTACATACCTTGTCAGTGGTTAAGACATCCCTCTCTTCTTCAGCCAGAGGGAGGGGGGCGGGTGAATATGGGGGGGGGACAGAGGGGGGCGACACGTGACCTCTATATTTTAGGAATCCTTCAGTGTCTCTCAATTTCACTCTATATTTCTCAAATGTGTAGCGTTGTTGTGAGGCTAGTTAGCTGCGCTAACGCTAGCGGTGGTGGGTTTACCTCTGCAGGTTGTTGAAGCGCCCCATTCCCTGTTCCTGGACTCAGAACCGGGACCGCCGGGAGTGTTGTCCGAACTCAACTCTGCAGAGGAACACACAACACACACACACACCAACGATCAGCACAGGAAACACACAACACACACACACACACACACACCAACGATCAGCACAGGAAACACACAACACACACACACATACACACCAACGATCACCACGGGAAACACACAACACACACACACCAACGATCACCACGGGAAACACACAACACACACACACCAACGATCACCACGGGAAACACACACACACACACACACCAACGATCAGCACAGGAAACACACAACACACACCAACGATCACCACAGGAAACACACCAACCATCACCACAGGAAACACACAACACACACACACCAACCATCACCACAGGAAACACACAACACACACACACCAACGATCACCACAGGGGCAGGGCAGGGGAAAATGAACATAACTAACTACATGGTGTTTTGTGATGGGATGTGTTACTATCTCTGTTTAACACAAAAGTGCAAAACAATGGCCAAAATATCAACAAATCCCTTCTAAATCTGCAGAGAATGGCCAAAAACACATCAACATATCTCCTTTAAATCTGCAGAGAGTTGGCAAAGAAAATATTAGTAAACTCTCATGGTTTTGCCTGGATAAACTAAAAGCCGCTGCCTCCTCCAGCTGTGCAGTTTGGGTTTTACCTCTGTTAGATGTTTCCAAAGACCAACCTGTTGCCATGGGACCCTGCTGATGCATGATCTCTAAGGAACGAGACGGTACAGAGTGCGTTTGAACACAATCCCGACTGCAGACAGGAGAGTTGATATGGATGTTTAGCACATTCCTGGTGTGTGTTGAAGCTTTTGGGTAGTAATCACAGCCACTGTCACTGATGTGCATAGGTATATTGATGAATGTTGTATATGCTGTATAGAGTGCATATGTGAAAAGGCTGTTGCCATAGAGACGGTTCTGGCATGTCTATCCACCTCTGAATGATGTCAGTGACTCCCAGGCACTGGCCCCCGCCGCTACGCTCTGCTGTTCATGTTGTATCATTCCTGTCAACAGGTAAATAGCATAGCATAGCATAGCATAGCATAGTATAACACAGCATAGTATAGTATAGCATAGTAAAGTATAAGATAGCATAGCATAACATAGTATAGTATAGTATAGTATAGTATAGCAAAGCATAGTATAGCATAGCATAACATAGCATAGTATAGTATAATATAGAATAGAATAGAATAGCATAGTATAGTGTAATATAGTATAGTATAACATAGCATAGCATGGCATTATATAGAATAGCATGGCATAGCCTAGCATAGAATAGTATAGTATGGTATAGTAAAGCATAGAATAATACAGAATAGCATAGTGCAGCATAGCACATTATCGTACAGAACAGCATATCATATCACACAACAATCAATCTCCAATAGGATTCCCAGTTTGCCACCGTTCACATTTACATTGAGACTGAGTGTTCTGCAATCACTGTTCTCAATCACTTTCTCACTTTAAAAAATGATTTGGGTCAGGTCAAATAAAAGACAAGGGTGTCATTTGTAAACAGGGTTAGCTTTCTGGACCTGTGAAGACCTGTAGTTTGCAAGCGCTTTTCTGCTTGGTGAACTTCTTTACCTCTGAAGGATGTCTGTGAGTCCCAGTCTCTGTTCTCCAAGATGGTGCGGGCAGCAGTGATCGGAGCCAGTTCCATAAGCATGTCTGGTGAAATACGAAACATGTATTTAGAAGAGGAACTTCACTAATAAGATACTTAACTTGCCCACAGGCCATAAGAGTGTTTATGTTAGTAAAGTCCTGGTTCTATGAGCATGTCTGGTGAAATAGGAGACATGTATTTAGAAGAGGAACTTCACTAATAAGATACTTTACTTGCCCACAGGCCATAAGAGTGTATATGTTAATAAAGTCCTAAGTAAAGTTGTTTACGTTAAAGCACAAATAGTTGCGAGATCTCAAACACTAACGTTAGTAACGGGAGATTTCAGTCAGTTTGGTAAATACGGACGGATGTTAGCAGCTCTGTGTTATTGCCATGGTATAGGCTACATAATATAGTCCAAGCAGCGTGCTCAAAGAAAAAGTATGCACTGGTTCAGTTTCAAAGTCTTTTGGCCATATTTCCTCTTTAGCATTCGCTATTCATGATTTTAGGTCTTTGTTCTTAACACTTCATTTTATTGCTGAATAAAAATGTTTTAAGTCCAGCTTTAAAGGAGTCCCGCATCTGTGTTGACCTTAGATCTGAACAAACAATTACAGCATCACCCACATCTGGAGGTTCTGGGCGACCCACATGACTCCAACAACAACTATGCTATGGGTGGGCCTTCAGACCAACACCACCAATGCTATGGGTGGGCCTTCAGACCAACACCACCAATGCTATGGGTGGGCCTTAAGACCAACACCACCAATGCTATGGGTGGGCCTTCAGACCAACACCACCAATGCTATGGGTGGGCCTTCAGACCAACACCACCAATGCTATGGGTGGGCCTTCAGACCAACACCACCAATGCTATGGGTGGGCCTTCAGACCAACACCACCAATGCTATGGGTGGGCCTTCAGACCAACACCACCAATGCTATGGGTGGGCCTTCAGACCAACACCACCAATGCTAAGGGTGGACAAACACCACCAATGCTATGGGTGGGCCTTCAGACCAACACCACCAATGCTATGGGTGGGCCTTCAGACCAACACCACCAATGCTATGGGTGGGACTTAGAAGAAAAGGCAGCAGACTTGTAAGCATCTGCTTCTGATGCATGACTAAGCCAGCTTTGTCTCCAGACTGCGACCTCTCATAGTGTAGTGCAGCTGTCCTGTCTGGCCTTGGAGACTTCAACAGAGTGCCTGCAGATCTCTGACTGGTGTTTAGGTGATTGTTGATGACAGGGGAAGTGAATGCTGATTTCTGAGATCAATAGGACTCTATTTACACTGGTGTTTGTGTGTTTACATTGGTGTTTGTGTTTACACTGGTGTTTGTGTGTTTACACTGGTGTTTGTTTGTGTGTTTACACTGGTGTTTGTGTGCACCTCTGAAGGACGAGGGCTCCCAGCTGCAGCATGCCGCCTCTGATGTCTGCGACAGCCTTGCCGTCTTTTCATGCCCTGCGTCTACGAGGAAGTACATTAGTGCCTGGGATTAGTACACCGTGCTCAGACAAACACGTTTAGTATTAGAAACCTTGATTTTCGACACACATTCGTAGAACAGACTTCTGAGGCTGTGCATCATGTTACAGTCCACTGAAGCCTAAGAAATGTATTGCTGTTTGACAAAGACTTCCTCCTCCCCAGAGAGAGATTCTAAACCCCTCTCGCTCTGCAGCCATCAATGATGCCTGTGAAGTGCCACCTCCATCCTTTGCATGTTTCTAACTCGACGTATGGATGACCGTTAATGCAGTGCATATAGCCATTAGAGGGTCAGGTTGTTAGTTCACCTACTTACAAACAAGCATGCAAGCTCACAGCAGTCCAGTTACAGCCAGGTGAGAAAGGCACATATATATGAAACTAAATGAACGTGCATCTGAAATCCATTTTCTCATGCTGGATGACACATGGCGTAGATTTCTCGGGGAAGAAAAAAGCCTTAACGCGTGGGCAACAGATGACTGTAAATCGAGTCAGGAAAACCTCAGAGGTGTGTTTTCCGAGTTAGTCAAAATGAGACCTAAAGGATGTGCTCCTCCTATCCTCCGCTAGAGGGCGGTAGTGAGCGCTCTCAGACGTTACCTCTGGTGGAGGTTTCCTTCCTCACAGAGCCGATCCTTCCTGCCGCCGCCCCGGGTGACTGTTCAGGCATCATCGCTGTAGACGACACACAATTTACAATTTATTCACTTCATTTTTTAATTCAATTAAATTCACTTCAATTCAATTTTAGTTGTATAGAGCCATAACAATACAATTGCCTCTAGGCGCTTAACAGAGCCCAGAGCCTGAACCCCCTTAGTGCATGCACAATGGCAACAGGGGCAAGGAAAAACTCCCTGTTAGGCAGGAAGAAACCTCAGGCAGAACCACGGCACATAAGGGGGGACCCCTTAAATCTATACCTGTTTACCTTTTATAATATTATATAGATTCAGATTAACTGATGTATAGGTTCTCACACATATTAAGACACAGTGGATGTGGATAGTTTGAGATTAAATCGTACCGAAAAAGTGTGGTGACGGGCTGACATAAGAGGCTGGGAATGCTGCAGCGGAGGCCATCTTCTTATGCTTCTTGCGGTCCTCTTCTGAGTCCTCCAGCTCAAGGAGCCTAGTTGGCAAACACAGTTTTCGTCTCAACAGATTAGCCAAAGCCTTTACATATCGCTCCATACTGCACATACTCAGTGATAGCAGAGCAGGATTAGCCAAAGCCTTTACATATCGCTCCATACTGCACATACTCAGTGATAGCAGAGCAGGATTAGCCAAAGCCTTTACATATCGCTACATACTGCACATACTCAGTGATAGCAGAGCAGGACTAGCCAAAGCCTTTACATATCGCTACATACTGCACATACTCAGTGATAGCAGAGCAGGACTAGCCAAAGCCTTTCCATATCGCTACATACTGCACATACTCAGTGATAGCAGAGCAGAGCTAGCCACTGGAGCACACGGACAGATAACGCCTTTATTGGAGATGAAGACAGAGTCTGACCTTTCAATGTCAGTATATGTTCTTTAGAGTCAGTGACTCATTGTCTCTGAAGATGTTTGTGTGTGTATGTGTGTGTGTGTGTGTGTGTTCGTGTGTGTTTTCATATGTTCAAGTATGTACAGTTATGCATGTATTCAGGTGTGCGTGTGTGTGTGTGTGTAGCTGTATGTGCACTGTATGTGAGTCTGGATGTTCATTAGTGTTCATGTGTGAACCTCTATGTGTGTACGTCTATGTGTGTGTGCATGTGTGTCTGCATGAGTGTACTTTGGTGTGTGTGTGAGTGTATGTGTTTGTGTGTTAGTGTTCGTGTGTGTGTGTGTGTGTGTGTGTGTCACATAAAGTGTCAGCCTATCTTTCTCATTTGCACCTGCATCAATGAAGGCCTTATCCGTCCGTGTGTGTGTGTGTGTGTGTGTGTGTGTGTGTGTGTGTGTGTGTGTGTGTCTCCTGTTCTTCTGTCACTGAGCCAGGTGCTGTTCCAGCCACTGCACATCCTACATGCAATATACACCACTACTACTTCACTACAGAGTGTGTGTGTGTGTGTGTGTGTGTGTGTGTGTGTGTGTGTGTGTGTGTATGTGTGTGTGTGTGTGTGTCTCCTGTACACCACTACTACTTCACTACTGGGGCAGCCGTGGCCTACTGGCTGGAAACCGTAGGGTAGCCGGTTTGATCCCCAACCAGTAGGAAAAATGTGGGCGGGGGAAGCGGTAGACCACTGCTCTCCCATGCCCACATCCACGGCTGAAGTGCCCTTGAGCAAGGCACCTAACCGAGGCACCGATCATTGCTCCCCGGGCGCCGCCAAAGGCAACTCACTGCTCCGGGTTAATGTAACTTCACTTCACTGTGTGTGTGTCACTTCCCTGGATGGGTCAAATGTAGAGGTGGATTTCAGAGTGTGTGTGTCTACACCACCTCTGCCATAGAGTCACTTTCACTACTTCACTGTCAAACAGGCTGACTTACTTGTCACTTTGTCTTCTTTTCTTGCTTGTGCCGTCGTCTTCTCCCTCTCTTTGGAGCTCTGGTGTGTTGCAAGTCATAGCTCGCTTCAATTTCATTCTCGCTTCTTGATATGATCCTTAAAAAAACAAAAGGAAAAGTTTGAAATTCACTTCATTATCTTGCTGACAGCTATATGTAATGTATATGTAATGACACAGACAGCTTGTGCAATAAACCTACCGGCTTTGGACAGTTCCCGCACAGCAAAGCAAGACCAGTCTGACTTTGGCTTCTCCCTTCGTTGTATGGCATTGTTTATCTTTTGCTCGTTTTTATAGTTTGGCCACCATGTTATTCCATTGTCGTACCAGTCATCAGGAATTATGTTCAAGCAGTTTGTGTCTGTGAACTCAACTAATCTGTACATTTCCGATTGATGGCAACTGCAATGGAGACCAAAACATCATGTGGTTAAAAGCCAGTACAACAGGGCCAAGAATAGATCAAACCCATCAGTAAACAGGAAAACATTACGGCATAAAAAAGGGGGTGTGTCTTGCAGATGGAAAACTTGGACAACAAATTAATTCCAAACAGGCTTGGTTTTTAATATAATTGAGACGGCATACAGACTGGGCAGGAGTCAGATGCACATGTGCAATGTGAAAGTAAAGCCTGTATGTATGGAAGTGTATGAATTTAAAATGATTTGTATTTGTATTTTTTTGTTTTGTTTTACAATATATTTGGCATTGGCCTTACAAGCCTTTCTACAACATTACTGGTTTGAATGGTATCCCCGGTTTCCTATGGCAATCTACTTTGTCATGTTTGTTCACAAATGGACATGAAACAGGGCTTACAGATTAACCTCGTCTGTGATAGATATTTATACATTCCTACTATTTGCGTAGCCTTATTGATTTGTCAAACATGTGACATCGATTATGTTAGTTGTGGTTGCGTTTCTGCCACAGATGCATGCACCCGCTAACTAAAGGCATGTGAATAGCACCGTGAAAACAGCATGAAACATTAATATCTAATACAGGTGTGAAAACAACAGGTCTAGCAAATCAGGGAGGTGCGCTGTCATGATCGTACTCAATCATCCTTGTCAAACGAGGCATCCATGCCACTAATAAATAAGCCTCTGAGTTTGTGTGCAGAAAGGTCGTGCAGTCATTTCGCTACTGACCACTCTTCGCACATCTGTCTCATTCGTGATGCATTATAATTCTAAAATATAACAGATGGTGCTTCACGGCAGACAGTGTCTTATTTCTAACCCACGACAGCTCATAAGGTTATCCTTGTGAACTAGCTCGCTAACTAGCTGGACACATGTCTAGCATTAATGTCAGTAACACTATAACCCTTCAGTAATTGAATAAGGCGATGTCGGTGTACTCACCTCCGATCTCACTGCAGACGGATGATGAAAACTGTACTGCTAACAGCTAGCTAACTACCGAGCTACCTAGTCGAACTGCTTAGGTGCTAACTTATTTGGATTCCTAGCTAAGGCTAACTAAGTTACCCACCTACCTCCAACCTTACACCAACACGGTAACCACATATATAACCATTTAAACAGACCATCTAGGATACATAACTTGACAGTAATGTTAATATTTTACTTCAGAATGTGACGTCAGCACAAACAAATAAAGCGAACGCACTAACGCTAGACTATTTCAGAATCCAGCTAATGCTAGCTTGCTAACTAGCTCGCTAGCTAGTTGAGCAAGCCAGCTAGCTTACAAACCTACAACTACACCAACGCTGCTAGAGCCAGTGTCCGTACAATTACAGACACAACACTCAGATACCTACATCTAAACTACACATAAGAAATAACAAAATGGTTAAATCCCTAGCTAACGTTATGACCATCAAGGCACCGGAGTCTTAAGGCATCGAAAACTAAGGAAAACGAGCTAGCTGCGTAGCTAGGTTGTCTTATTAGCTACCTTTACAACAAAAGGGTTACTTTAGTGTGGTATGCGTTGATGCTATGCGAGTGAAGTAATGACAGGCTGCAAAGGATTGGTGTTACGAAAAAATATTACAACCCTTTCTGTTAAGCATACAACTGGTTAATAATAGCCATTCTGTTATCATCCATCTAATCTATTATAGTTGTATTTTCTTTAATATATATATTTCTGTGTTATTCCGGTCTCTGATTCCGTTAGTTAGTGTGCAGAAGATCAAAACTTAGTGTAACCTGATGCTGCAGAGTAATTTTCTACCCAAACCCCCATTAATTGCCCCCAAAAGGGTTTCATAGCCCTTTCAAAATTGAATTATTTCCTAGAGTGTTGGATTGTTTCTGCTCAAAACAACACACAAACAAACAAAGTAATGTGTCATGTCTAACTGCTTTGTGGTTTCTTGTATCTCTAACATTCTGCTTGTTCAACATTTTGGTTAAAATGCCTTTTTTGATCATAAATGATTACATTTACACCTTAGATCCTATCACATCGCTATCCATTACACTTTGGAAAGTCATCACTAATCATTACCACAATGCTGGATGAGTCACACGCTGATCTTGCATGGTGTGCCCTATTCAGATCAGGGTATTTGAGTGCATAAATCTTGCATAATGTCCACTTTGAGGCCCATAGTAGAGTTTGGTGAATCTGTTCACATCAAGAATCGTCGACCGTCAGAGGTCACACTCTGCTGGCCACGAACACTATAAGCTCTTCCTACACTTGCCTGCCAAAGTGAAGTCTAACCAGCGTATACAGCCCCAGAGCTCCAACAGCCGGCAAGTTCCAATCCAGCCATCAGAGTCTGTATCAAGGGAGGCTGCCTGCTATAGCAGCTCTGGAGCAGTCCACAGGTTAGAGAGTATCACCCCCTCTTTCTCTGAGTCCATAGGACAGCAAGCATAGGCCTCTCTATGAGGTGGAGAATTACTAATGAGAGGCACAGGTATCCCTCATGCAGGAGTGGTTGGTACAGTTTAATAGCCAGATGGTTTTGAAACTTAGCTAGAACTAGCCTATGTGAAATGTGCAGAGAAGACATCGGCACATAGCTGTCAACATTTAACATCCGCTCATTAGTTAGGCAGGCCTATAACCTGTAAAGGTCCTGCCAACTGAAGTTGTTGCTCTGCTGCTGCTTGCTTTGTGCATTTAAAAAATAACTGTATTATTCACTGTTGTAAGGCGACCTTGGGTTTCTTGAAAGGCGCCCTATAAATAAAATGTATTATTATTATTATTATTATTATTATTATTATTAATAATATATTTCAACCCATGACGGCTCATGATGAAGGGGGCTATGTAAGGGAGGTAAAGCCTCCAACAAACACCCCTTTCATTTTCTTGTAAGGAGAACATTATTTTTGTGGCAATAGACAACACAACATCAATCAAAGCAGACAGAGATCCAGTTTAAAAGCACAGAAGCTGTCATGTAATCTATTTGTATATCTCTGTGTGTATTGTATTGTAATAGTTTATTAGATGATTATTGCACGTGTTTGTCAGATTAGGCCCGGGCCCAGTGGCTGTGTCCTCCTTGGGTTTTATGACTTTTATTCCTTTTATCATGATTTTAGTAATCCAAGAAGCCTACCAGAACACCAGGTTTTGATACGATGTTGATCATTTTTATATTTATTTTACTCCATGTATTGCTCCTGCTTAACTCCCTCACCTTGAACCATAGAGCACCTGAACATAGCCCATACTCCAGCTTTTCATTCAGGGGCATAGCCAGGGGGGGCCACGGCCACCATTGGTCAGAGAATGGCCACCCTGCTGCCCCCCCCCCCCCCCCAACCTCACAGCACGGCAAAAAAAAAAAAAAAAACTCCTGAACAGAAACGGTATAAACACAAATCAATGCATTAGTATTTTTGTTATCAAGACGTCTTATATTGTCATTTGTCACTAACGCTACAAGCCCCATATTCGCAGCATGTGTGTAAGTTTGAAAATAGTAGTTTTTGACAATCAAGTGCCACCCCAAATAAAAGACTGGCCAGAGCTGGCCACCCCAGAAAAAATGTCCTGGTTACGCCCCTGTCCTCATTATAATAATACTTGTGACACTTATGTTACATAGCCCATACTCCAGCTTTTCATTATAATAATACTTGTGATATTTATGTTATGATAACACCTGCACTTTGGTAAAATATGTATAGGAACTGAAGAAAAGGAGACATGGCAGTTTTACAACTGTATTTGTGATAATAAAGGGACAGTATATTTATGACTTAATTGGCTGCAGTCTAAACCAAAGACATGATACACCTGACAATGATCAGTTAAATATTGTGTGCTGGCTGTGCTATTATTTATACATGTATTATATATATATTATAAACCATTTCTGTGTATGTTGACTAGAGCATTAGTAAACCTAGCAGTTATAACATTAATGGATCAGTATCAGTACATTAATCTCCTCTATTTCACTTTTGGTCCCTTGAAGGAAACAGCAGATGAACATTAATGTCTAGGCACAGAGTACCCCCATATGACTGTAGAATCACAATCAGATTTTATTGGCCAAGTCAGAGTGAACAAACAAGGAATTTGACCTGGTGAACTGACTCTCATTGTGCTTACACATAATATACATTACAATACAATACAAAAACAAACACAACACAATACAATACAAAAAAAACAAAAACACAATACAATACAAAAACAAGCAGTGCACTAGTCTATGAAAGTTGAGAAAGTATATACAGGAGCTGGGAATGTACAATAGTGCAAAGAAGAAGTGGAGAGTGCAAGAATTGCAGGGATAAAAAATATATGCTACATGATAAATATATATGTTACTATGAGTTGTTCAATAGTGAGACGGCGAGGGGGAAGGGGCTGTATGAAACCTTGCTACATTTTCTCTACGGGTCTCACTGTAGATTTACAGAAGAGTATCTGTGCTTTACTCTTGATCTCCTTTGTTTTCAGAGAATACACAACTGGGTTCAGGCAGAGCGGCATACAGGCAGACATGGACAGGGTCACCATCCTGATGTCTGGGTCCAGCCGGTAAAGGAAGAACCCGATGATGTACAGGGTCAAGGTCGGGAGGTAGAAAATGGCGACGAGAATGAGATGCTCTGTGCAGGTAGCCAGGGCCTTGTAGCGGCTCCCTGCATTCTTCATTCTGAAGACAGCGATCAAGATGCTTATGTAGGACATGATGATGAGGCTGAGGGGCCCGAACAGGATGACGATGCTGAGGCTCACGGCCGTGGCCCACTGCAGAGAGTAGTCATTGCAGGCCAGTCTGTAGACGGGAGAATAGTCACAGAAGTAGCTATACACTTGCACAGAGTCACAGAAAGACAGTCTTTTCATTATTGAGGTTGCAAATATTACTGTTATCAGGCAAAAGGCCCAAATGCTTCCCAGAATGCACAGCATGTTGGTGTTGGTGTTGATGGCGTGCTGCCGGAGAGGGAAGCAGATTGCAATCAGCCTGTCGTACGCGAGCACGGCCAGAGAGAAGGACTCCAGGGAGCTGCAGCTGTAGTACACCCCCATCTGAACGAGGCACAGGTTGAACGGCACAAACGTGTCTTTAAACAGGAATATCCTCAGCATGCTGGGGATGACACAGGAGCTGAACAGGAGGTCCACCACGGCCAGGTTGGCCACAGCCAGAAACTTAGGGGAGTGTAACTTCTGGTCCAGGCAGATGATGCACAGGATAAAGCAGTTAAACAGAACAGTGAGGACGTAAACTACACCCAGGAAAATAAGATAGAGGTTGGCATGGGGCATGGCTGTGAACCCCACCACATGAAACCCAGGAGGGTGGATAAGTGTCCCGTTTGAGAGAGCAGCTCTGACGTCCAACATGGCTCAGACCAATAGTCAGGTCCTTGCAATAGATGTTTTAGGTTAAATCAACTTGGAATTTGAATGTTCATTGAACTTAATGCTTTAAGTGTAGTCACTTTGCAAAGTAGTTGATATTGCAAAAGATTTTAAGTTAAATGTACTCAAAAGTTTTCATTACACATTACTTGGTGTTTTTTAGGCAACCACTTTCCTCACATTTTTTAGGTAAACTCAATTTACTGGGGCTTACAGTGACTAACTCACTGACCAGGGTTTCATTCAGCATGAGGAGTCATGCCCCGAAACACATAAACACATTAAACACATAAACATATGTCAAACACATACATACAAATCACTATCTGAAAGAGTTAACTGTGAGAATTAACACACTTGTTAATAGTCAAATTATTTTGTCCATATGTTTTCAGTACACACGTAATCTGATAAGACCAACATGCGTATTAAAAACAGACTTTCTTCTAAAGTAGTGGTGCTAAACTTGAGGTCTACAGTCAAGCTTTAAATGAGAAAGCAACAAACTAAGTATTTTAGCAACACATTCAATATTGCGTCTAAGTCTGTTGATCACAGGTGACCTAGAAATCTGATGGGTGCCACCTTGGCGTCTATCTGGGTGGTAAGTTAGCAGCAGCGTCTGAAATATATATGCAGATGGAGGCCTCCAAGGACATCATTACAGCAGGATAAGGGTTGATTAGGGAAGACTTTGCGTATTTGCAATTTTAATCTTACTAATTATAAATTGTACTAATTATAATTTATATTATACATGTGTTATTTTGGCCACCATGCCAACATGATGCAAAACATGATTAAACCTGTTTTTGTTACATGTGCGCTTTGGGATTATTTATGAAACTTTACCTTTGAGTTTTCTTCTCATTGAAGGAATAAATATTGTTGTAAAACTAAAAAAGTGCCAAAAACATGACTATTAATTTTGGCACAGCGCACACAACCAAAAGGTTAATTCAACTTATCTAAATTAATCTTAAAGTCTGTGACATGTGGGGAACAAGCTTTGTGTGGGGGATGACAGTGTGTAGTAGAACTCTTTCGCTATACTGTTTAAAATCCAGAGGAGGGCAGCAGAGGTAAATACATACCAGTAAAGGCCTAATCATAGTCCAGTTATAAGCCTCTTCATAGTCCAGTAAAAGGCCTCTACATAGTCCAGTGCCCCCTGAAATCTTTCCATTCCATTTTCAGTAAAATCACTTTTCTAAAAATAGTGTCTAAAGTTAAGTGTGAGTTAAGTTCAGTTCCATTTTCCTAATTCATAGGCCTTGTGTTGATGTGACTGATGTGACTGGCTGATGCGCTTTGACCCCAATGCTCAGAATTACTGCAGTGTGAATGAACTGGGTTAATATTGTGAATGTAGATAAAACACAAGATTGTTATGTTAATATGCTTGTGTACAATCTGACTGGGTGCGTGCAGTAGCAAGGCCAAACACAAGCAGAGACAGGTTGGAACTCTCTCCCTCTCTCTCTTCCTCTCTCTCTCTTTCTCTCTCTCTCTCCCTCTCTCTCTCTTCCTCTCTCTCTTTCTCTCTCTCTCCCTCTCCCTCTCCCTCTCTCTCATCTCTCTCTCTTCCTCTCTCTCTCTTTCTCTCTGTCGCTCCCTCTCCCTCTCCTTCTCTCTCCCTCTCTCTGTCTCTCCCTCTCTCTCTCTCTTTCTCTCTCTCTCCTTCTCCCTCTCCTTCTCTCTCCCTCTCTCTCTCTCTGTCTCTCCCGCTCTCTCTCTCTCTCCCTCTCCCTCTCTCTCTCTGTCTCTCTCTCTCTCCCTCCCCCCCTCTATCTGTCTCTCTCTCCCTCTCCCCCCTCTCTCTCTCTCTCTCATTTAATGCACCTTACAGAAGAAATGTTTGTGTAAAGGTTTTTTCTTGGCATGCCATGCAGAGATGTCTGTGTGTATGTTCTGACTGGGTATTCAGATTGACACAGGCTGCAGTGTATGTAATGACTGGGTATTCAGATTGACCCAGGCTGTAGTGAGCGCTGCCGGGAGACAGGAGGCTTGTGAGTGGGGTTGAGCTCCACCTCTGTCTTCTTAACAACTGTCGTCAGTCCATATCCCTCGTCCGGGATATATATATATTTTTTGTAGGGTACGTTTACATTTGATTTAAATTAAACCTTTTTTTACTACATTCCTTTTACTTACATGATATTATTGCTGAGGTCTTCTAGAATATATAATCAGATATTCCATTTGTTTTTAGTTAAGGGAAATATACAAAAACATCAAGGCATGTCAGACAACTTAGAAAAGTCTAAAAGGCATTGGACTGTAGAGGGTGTTAACGGCACCTTATCCCTCCGCCCGTCCTGTCCTGTCTGTACCCACACACTTCAATAAGGGGATTGAAAGGATTGAACGCCACGCTCCGCGGGCTCCACTCAAGCTGGACGGACTGGTTCTTTTCCACTGGGCATTAATGGAGCTCGCGCTGTGCCTGAGGATTACAGCAAGGTCCTCTGGGTGCAGCCGACGGAGAAGTGCTTTTGTGTCCCAGCCTCTCCTTCTCCTCCCAGAGACCCAGAGAACAGAAAGTACTATGCATATACTACTATACACACACTCTCTCTCTCTCTCTCTCTCTCTCTCTCTCTCTGTCTATGCATATAATACTATACACACACACTCTCTCTCTCTCTCTCTCTCTCTCTACACTCTATATACTCTCTCTCTCTATATATATATATATACCGATATACTCTTTCTATCTCTCTCTCTCTCTACACTCTATATACGCGCTCTCTCTCTATATATATATATACCGATATACTCTTTCTCTCTATCTGTCTGTCTCTCTCTCTCTATACAGTCTATATACTCTCTCTCTCTCTATATATATACCGATATACTCTATCTATCTCTCTATCTCTCTCTCTCTCTACACTATATACGCGCTCTCTCTCTATATATATATATACCGATATACTCTTTCTCTCTATCTGTCTGTCTCTCCCTCTCTCTCTCTATACAGTCTATATACTCTCTCTCTATATACAGTACTGTGCAAAAGTTTTAGGCAGGTGTGAAAAAATGCTATGAACTAAGAATGCTTTGAAAAATGTAAACAATAAATGTTTATTTTTTATCCATTTACATGGTAAGACTGAGCACAGCAACAAGACACAACGTAGTTATACTGCATCAGCAGGGTCTCTCCCAGACAAAGATTTCAAAGCAGACAGGGGTTTCAAAATGTGCAGTTCAAGCTCTTTTAAAGAAGACGTGGAGGATCGTAGACGCAGTGGTCAGCCAAGGAAACTTAATGCAGCTGATGAAAAACACATCAAGCTTATTTACCTTCGAAATCGGAAGATTTCAAGCAGTGGCATAAGCTCAGAACTGGCAGAAACCAGTGGTACCCAGGTACAGACATTTACTGTCCGGGGAAGTCTGGCCAGAAGTGGTCTTCATGGAAGAGTTGCAGCCAAAAAGCTCTACCCCGACAAGGAAACAAGGCCAAGTGACTGAACTAAGCACGGAAACATAGAAACTGGGGTGCAGAAACATGGCAGAAGGTGCTCTGGACTGATGAGTCAAAATTAGAAATATTTGGCTGTAGAAGAAGGCAGTTTGTTCGCCGAAGGGCTGGAGAGAGGTACAATAATGAGAGTCTGCAGGCAACAGTGAAGCATGGTAGAGGTTCCTTTCCAGTTTGGGGCTGCATTTCTGCAAGTGGAGTTGGAGATTTGGTCAGGATGAATGGTGTCCTCAATGCTGAGATACAGGCAGATACTAATCCATCATGCAATACCATCAGGGAGGCGTATGATTGGCACCAAATGTATTCTGCAGCAGGAACATAACCCCAAACATACAGCCAATGTCATTAACAACTATCTTCAGCTTAAAGAAGAACAGAAAGTCCTGCAAGTAACGTATGACCCCTACAGAGCCCTGATCTCTACATCATCGAGTCTGTCTGGGTTTACATGAAGAGACAGAAGAATTTTAGGAAGCCTACATCCACAGAAGATCTGTGGTTAGTTCTCCAAGATGTTTGGAACAATTTACCGGCCGAGTTCTTTCAAAAACTGTGCGCAAGTGTATCTGGAAGAATTGATGCTATTTTGAAGGCAAAGGGTGGTCACACCAAATATTGTTTTAATTTAGAATTTTCTTCTGTTCCTTCACTACATTTTGTTAATTTATGAAGAATTGATGAAAATAAACTGTAAACACTTCCATTTTTGAAAGCATTCTTAGTTTACAGCATTTTTTCACACCTGCCTAAAACTTTTGCACAGTACTGTATATACCGATATACTCTATCTATCTCTATCTCTATCTCTCTCTCTCTCTCTCTCTCTCTCTCTATATATATATGCACATATACCGTATGTATATACATATGGTGTGGGTTTATGTACACACATTTTCATTGTGTTCAATTTTTTTTGTTCCCTGTTGACTTACTACCAAAACTCACAACAGCATATTATTTTTGGAAAAATGATTGGATGTCCTGTGGTTCCTGAAGAGCACGGACTGCTGAAAGAAGTGGAGCACCTGAACTCTCCAAATCGTTGGATAGAAAATGGATTAGCACGAGTCCTTCAAAAGGCTGCTATTTGTCAGGAACAAATAAATGAGTGAGACCTTGTTGCTATGGCGCGCGTGAGAGGTCTGGCCCTGGTCCTGCAAGCATTAGTCACACTGGCGCTGTTGTTCAGAAGGTGACACGGCAGCCCCTTCACCTGTCACTGCACAGCATTACGATCAGGACACGCTGGGACACATCATGGAAGGTTAGAGTCCTTGATCAAAACCACGGACCAGCTGATTTTAATTTCACTTTATTTCCTTAGGTTGGCTTTTGATGGGGGGGATGTTGCCCAACCAGATTCAAGAATTGAACTGGAACGTTAAAACGGCAGTTTTATATTTAAAGAGCAGCACACTGCAGGGAACTATATAGCTGGAAATAAAGAATAGCAGGTCCTTACTTTCATATTAATCACATTCCTATTTCACTTCTATTACACACTGATTATAAGTGTACCAGCACACTGACACAGCACATTAAACCTTATTTACCCTGACCATAGCCTATGTGAGTACACTGGCTCTGTCAATGCACTTTATGTTATTCAGCATGTTATGGAACAGTGTAGCTACATTGTACCGAGAGCTATAATAATAATAATTATAAAAATACAACGCTTTTCAAAGTTCTCAGACAGTGTCAATACATATTTGCTCTTTGAATTATTGTCACATAAAATGGAAAAGTGCTCTCTGGGGAAAGATATCTTCACTCGGATGATTCAAGTTAGGCCTCTTAAATTACCTCAGGTAAAAAAAAGCATCTAGAGTATCTCTGAATATGGTCTCCACAGGCCAACCTCACACCTTGAAACAGGGGAATCAGATTAATGAAACGATTCTCCTTGCTCTCCAGATGCTTGTTAAGACCTGAGATATTGGCTGTTGGAAGCCGCGCGTGTGTGTGTGTGTGTGTGTGTGTGTGTGTGTGTGTGTGTGTGTGTGTGTGTGTGTGTGCACTCGGAGCGCCTTTAGTCCTCAGCTTGTTGTGGATGAGTCCAGGGCACTGACCCCTGACCTCACAGGAAGTGGATGAGTCCAGGGCACTGACCCCTGACCTCACAGGAAGTGAATATAATCCTGGAGACAATTCTCACATTCATCCTCTCCGAGGCTCCAGCTAATCACAGAGCACTGCCTGTAGAGATTGATTGAGGCAGAGCACCTCCAGTCCTGTTGCCTTTATCCTCTTGCAGTGCATCGAATCGATCGAGCGCAACCCAAGGCCTCTCAAGATTCAGCACTCTTAATTAGTTTATTTCGTTCCCCTTATGTTAGAATCTGTTCTTTTGTTTTGTATTGGAGCTCTAACCCTTGCTCTCCCCACTCACACGCACGCACGCAGGCAGGCAGGCAGGCAGGCAGGCAGGCAGGCACACACACACACAGACACACACAGAGACACACACACACACACACACACAGAGACACACACACACACACACACACACACACACACACGATGAGTCAGATAGTGGAGGCCCTCACAGCTGCTGGACTCAGTCCCAGACCCCGGTGCTGTGTGGAAGGTGTCACAGTTTGACTCTAAGCTTGGTCCTCCCTCATCTCAAATCTCATCTACTGTATACTGTATGTCTGGATGTGAATATGCTAATTTAACCTTAATATATGTTCTTTATGTGAATAAACTAACTCTGTGCAACTGGTCATCTAAAATAAAGAAGTAAATTTAACATTTCATGTTGTATTGTAGAGGTCTGGGTCTATGTGAGAGGTCTGTGTCTATGTGAGAGTTGTGGGACAGTGTTTTGGGATGTACGTACTGTATGCATGCTAGAAGAAAAAGGTATACATTTAGGCTCTGGGCTCTGTTAAGCGCCTAGAGGCAATTGTATTGTTATGGTGCTATATAAATAAAATAAAATTGAATTGAATTGAATAAATGTTATATCTTCATCTTGTGTAAGATTTAGTTGTAAAGTCATTGAAGACTATGAATATGATAGACATTAAGACATCCAGGTGCTGCACGATATTAGACTTATAAAGAGCAGCCTGCAACGACTGCAGAAACGGGACATATTAAAGGAGACACGTGTAAATATATTGATCACCTTGTGTTTTAAAATGGAAGGCTGCAGCTTGTGTTGTTCCAGATTCTCTCCGTGCGCTCCTGAAGGGGGGAGTAAACAACAGAGATTGATTTCAACGCTTTAGTTCCTGGAGCGTCTCAGTGAGTGGGGTTCATTATCCGAGCGGCCGCCGCCCTGGGGCTGATGCTCCATCCCCACACACACACACACACACACACACACACACACACACACACACACACACACACACACACACACACACACACACACACACACACACACACACACACACACACACACACACACACACACACACACACACACACACACCCTGGGGCTGATGCTCTATCCCCATAGAGGGACGAGCTACTCTCCCTCCACCGTCACCAACTGTAAACAGACACACACAGCCCACCTTAACGAGTCCTAATTAGACAGCGCAGAGAGAAAACATGACTTGTAAACAAAACAAACGCCCAGGTAGTCGACTGAAACCCGTGCCTGATGGGACAGTGCTGCCCCCCCCCCCCCACCCCACACACACACACACACACACGCAGAGCTAAAGGAGTCCACCACGCCTCGGCAGAAGCACACAGTTCAGCTTGAATGATTTCGATGAGAGCACAGTGGAAGTAGGCCACAGACAGACAACGCTGATTCTTAGAGTCCCAGGAAGTGTGCACTGTCACTGCAATGACTGGGGAGCACCAGCACCAGACCCTCTCCTCTAAAGCTGCGGACCCTCTCCTCTAAAGCTCCAGACCCTCTCCTCTAAAGCTCCAGACCCTCTCCTCTAAAGCTCCAGACCCTCTCCTCTAAAGCTCCTGACCCTCTCCTCTAAAGCTCCTGACCCTCTCCTCTAAAGCTCCAGACCCTCTCCTCTAAAGCTCCAGACCCTCCAGACCCTCTCCTCTAAAGCTCCTGACCCTCTCCTCTAAAGCTCCTGACCCTCTCCTCTAAAGCTCCTGACCCTCTCCTCTAAAGCTCCAGACCCTCTACCCTCTCCTCTAAAGCTCCTGACCCTCTCCTCTAAAGCTCCTGACCCTCTCCTCTAAAGCTCCTGACCCTCTCCTCTCTCCTCTCTCCCCTCTCCTCTAAAGCTCCAGACCCTCTCCTCTCTCCTCTCTCCTCTAAAGCTCCAGACCCTCTCCTCTCTCCTCTCTCCTCTAAAGCTCCAGACCCTCTCCTCTCTCCTCTAAAGCTCCGGACCCTCTCCTCTCTACTCTCTCCTCTAAAGCTCCAGACCCTCTCCTCTCTCCTCTCTCCTCTAAAGCTCCAGACCCTCTCCTCTAAAGCTCCTGACCCTCTCCTCTAAAGCTCCTGACCCTCTCCTCTAAAGCTCCTGACCCTCTCCTCTAAAGCTCCTGACCCTCTCCTCTAAAGCTCCAGACCCTCTCCTCTAAAGCTCCTGACCCTCTCCTCTCTCCTCTCTCCCCTCTCCTCTAAAGCTCCAGACCCTCTCCTCTCTCCTCTAAAGCTCCAGACCCTCTCCTCTCTCCTCTCTCCTCTAAAGCTCCAGACCCTCTCCTCTCTCCTCTCTCCTCTAAAGCTCCAGACCCTCTCCTCTCTACTCTCTCCTCTAAAGCTCCAGACCCTCTCCTCTCTCCTCTCTCCTCTAAAGCTGCAGACTCTCTCCTCTAAAGCTCCTGACCCTCTCCTCTAAAGCTCCAGACCCTCTACCCTCTCCTCTAAAGCTCCTGACCCTCTCCTCTAAAGCTCCTGACCCTCTCCTCTAAAGCTCCTGACCCTCTCCTCTCTCCTCTCTCCCCTCTCCTCTAAAGCTCCAGACCCTCTCCTCTCTCCTCTAAAGCTCCAGACCCTCTCCTCTCTCCTCTAAAGCTCCAGACCCTCTCCTCTCTCCTCTCTCCTCTCTCCTCTAAAGCTCCTGACCCTCTCCTCTAAAGCTCCAGACCCTCTACCCTCTCCTCTAAAGCTCCAGACCCTCTCCTCTCTCCTCTAAAGCTCCAGACCCTCTCCTCTCTCCTCTCTCCTCTAAAGCTCCTGACCCTCTCCTCCAAAGCTCCTGACCCTCTCCTCTAAAGCTCCAGACCCTCTCCTCTAAAGCTCCAGACCCTCCAGACCCTCTCCTCCAAAGCTCCTGACCCTCTCCTCTAAAGCTCCAGACCCTCTCCTCTAAAGCTCCAGACCCTCCAGACCCTCTCCTCCAAAGCTCCTGACCCTCTCCTCTAAAGCTCCTGACCCTCTCCTCTAAAGCTCCAGACCCTCTCCTCTAAAGCTCCAGACCCTCTCCTCTCTCCTCTCTCCTCTAAAGCTCCAGACCCTCTCCTCTAAAGCTCCAGACCCTCTCCTCTCTCCTCTCTCCTCTAAAGCTCCTGACCCTCTCCTCTCTCCTCTCTCCTCTAAAGCTCCAGACCCTCTCTACTCTCTCCTCTAAAGCTCCAGACCCTCCAGACCCTCTCCCCTCTCCTCTAAAGCTCCAGATCCTCTCCTCTCTCCTCTCTCCTCTAAAGCTCCAGACCCTCTCCTCTCTCCTCTCTCCTCTCTCCTCTCTCCTCTAAAGCTGCAGACCCTCTCCTCTCTCCTCTCTCCTCTAAAGCTCCAGACCCTCTCCTCTCTCCTCTCTCCTCTCTCCTCTCTCCTCTAAAGCTCCAGACCCTCTCCTCTCTCCTCTCTCCTCTCTCCTCTAAAGCTGCAGACCCTCTACTCTCTCCTCTCTCCTCTCTCCTCTAAAGCTGCAGACCCTCTCCTCTCTCCTCTCTACTCTCTCCTCTAAAGCTGCAGACCCTCTACTCTCTCCTCTCTCCTCTCTCCTCTAAAGCTGCAGACCCTCTCCTCTCTCCTCTCTACTCTCTCCTCTAAAGCTCCAGAACCTCTCCTCTCTCCTCTAAAGCTGCAGACCCTATAGACACTCCACCGATTCTTAGTGATTTTAAGTCTGACAGCCGACCAGAAGAGAAGAATGGAACAGACCTGAATGGAACAGACCTGGTTCAAAGCACCTTCCACCAATATCCAGTGTCCCAGAGATAGAAGTCAAATATGAAACTCGCTCTTGTTTAATGTTTTCATCTGAACCTAAATCATGTAAGTTGGGTTGGGTCTTGAGGCAGAACAGATGTGAAGAATGGAGTCAGGTTTTGTGCTCAGGTTCTCTGTCCCAACCTCCAGTTGAAAGCCGCTTCCTGGCACTCAGGATTGAGGGCAGCACTGGGTTTTTAATATGTTAATAGGGAGCGCTTCCAGAGCAGATAATTCGCTATTGAAAATGTCTGTGTGACCCCCTCCTCGGGTGCGTGTGTGTGTGTGTGTCTCCTCAGGTGTGCGTGTGTGTGTGTGTGTGTGTGTGTGGATGTGTGTTTGTGTGTGTGTGTCTGTGTGACCCCCTCTTGGGTGCGTGTGTGTGTGTGTGTGTGTGTCTCCTCGGGTGTGCGTGTGCGTGTGTGTGTGTGTGTGTGTGTGGAACGAAGGCACGGCGGCACAAAGGATCCCTCCAGGCCCCCACGACCGGCACCGCCACGGAGCAGCGAGCGTGAATGCACTTCACCGGAGTTCGCCTCTTTAATCCCCGCACTCCCTGTTCAGTCGGGAGTTTTCGCTTAACTCAGCACAAATTCCGGCGGTGTGCTGTGGGGAGCGGCTGAGTTGGGGAGGTAATTGGCTTTCTGAGGGGGAGACGGAGAGGAGACGTGGACAGCTGGGAGACTGAGGGGGAGACGGAGAGGAGATGTGGACAGCTGGGAGACTGAGGGGAGACGGACAGGAGATGTGGACAGCTGAGGGGAGGCTGAGGCGAGACTTAGGGGAGACTTAGGGGAGACGGAGAGGAGACGGACAGCTGAGGGGAGACGGAGAGGAGATGTAGACAGCTGGGAAACTGAGGGGAGACGGGGAGACTGAGGGGAGACTGAGGGGAGATGGAGAGGAGACGAGGAGATGTGGACACCTGGGAGACTGAGGGGAGAGTTGCTGGGCTCTTTCAACAGTGGCTGAGAGTGAAAGCTTGGGCTTGCGAGCTGACAGGGTCATTAATGCATGACCAAGGTCACTCTTTCCTCAGATCACCAAAGACATTACAAATGCCTTGAGGGCAATTTATAGTCCAGGTGGCAAGTGTCGATCGAGAAAGCAACTACATTTGTGTTTGCTAGGGTGTTGTTAGAGGTTGTTACAAACATTCAACAGTTTTGAAAGACGCAGATGTTGACAGCTTTTTTTTTCCAAAGAGATACAATGGATGTTTTGCCTTGCTGACATGGCTATGACCACCTGGTTATAGTTAATGTTTTAGAATGCAAGGAACATATCAGTGCCAGCCATAAAAGTTTATATTGGGTGAAATCGTAATTTTTCATGTTAATGATAGGGACACAAAGTTTGGAAAGTGTGACGTTCAGGATCATTCTGTCCATCTTCCCTGGCCAGTACAACTTCAACTGCTTAGCTTAACTGATGTTAGTTTGCTATATTGCTGACAAATAAGCACAGGAATTACACGTTATGTTCTGTGCCAGTTTGTCATCAGCGAGGGACTGTGAAAGCTGTGCTGTCGCTGTCGTCACTTGTCGTCTGGACAATATCTTGACCTTTACACTTGTATAATAGTGTGGTATGGGAGCTGCATAGCCAAGGACCACAAGGCCCTTTGTAGTGTGGTCAGGTCTGCGGAGTCCATCATCGGTAGGGAGCTCCCAGCCCTGCAGGACACCTACCACACACGATGCCTCAGGAAAGCTGGCAGGATCCAAAAACACTGCTACCATCCAGCCTTCAGACTTTTCACCCCGCTGCCTTCTGCCTTTATGTTTAGCATACTGTATTGTATATTTATCTTTTATACTTAGTAAGGTTATTTAGGTTATTATATATTTATTATGTGTAAATTATGTTCAGAGTACTTGTACAGAGTGTACGTCATGTTTTGTTCTGTTATACTATGTTATGTTATGTTATGGTAGACTCTTAGGCGGTTTCTTGTCTTAAGAATTTCAGTGCCCTGTCTGACCCTGTGTCATTCTGTGCATCTGACAAATAAAAGACGTGTAACTTGTGTCTTCACTCAGGTGAACTAGCGACTAATCTTTACCTGAGCGCCTCACACTTGATCTGACGCTCGAACTGAGCATTGCCAATAAACTCCTTATTCATACCTCTTAATAATCCAAAGCGGTGTAGAGTGTACAGGAGATCGTTTTGTTCATAGCTTAAGATCTGTTTCTTGTGGCACACTGCAAAAAATGCCCCTCTAGATTTAAGACAAATAATTACATATTTAAGCAGGATTTTGCTTAAAACAAGCAAATTTGGCTGCCAGTGCGTTAAGCAAATTTGGCTTGTTAAGATTTCTTAAAACAAGTAATATTTGCTTGAAATAGGTAAAAATAACCTTACAAGAAAGCACTAGGTAAGTACAATTTAGCTAGAAACAAGACCAACTAGATTTTTCATCTCAATATAAGAGTAATAACACTAGGTTAGAAAAGCATTTTTTGCAGTGAAGAGAGAGTGTTTGAGCTACAGACGCAGTAGGGGTTGCTGTCTAGGGGATTCCTCTGCTGATGAACTCCGCCATAATGGGTGGCTCTCCCCTGGGTGAGGGTCTCTAGGGCACTGCTCTAATTAGATGGCCTCCGTTGCACAGGCGAGGGCGTTGGCTGCTTCACTGCTGGGGGTTTCTGGGCTCGTA
The DNA here is from genome assembly GCF_963457725.1 of Sprattus sprattus. Classification (NCBI taxonomy): domain Eukaryota; kingdom Metazoa; phylum Chordata; class Actinopteri; order Clupeiformes; family Clupeidae; genus Sprattus; species Sprattus sprattus. The sequence continues at coordinate 78,280,367 of NC_137920.1, forward strand.
AAGACAATACCCAACTCATACCCAGGTGGGGTACTCTCAGCAAGGGAGAGATTTAAAAAAACACTGTTTCCAAGTCTACGCACACACACACACACACACACACACACACACACACACACACACACACACACACACACACACACACACACACACACACACACACACACACACACACACACACAACTTGAATGAAGCCTTAACACGTAAATATCAGCAGAGAATCCATCATATATTCAAGTCAGCTATATTCTGTGTTGTAAATGTATGACATCTTTTTTATGTAATGATAACATTTGCTCTTATTAGCTAATGTGTATTTGTAAATGCATGTTTTATTACTAAATTCACCAAAAGAACTCACAAGCTGAGACTGGATCAGTCAGCAGTTCCTCCTGCTAGTATTGGCAATCTGCTTCTTCTAGATTTCCTGCACAGCACTCTTGTTCCACTGTTGAAACTGACCAAACTTGTCTAGCCTTGGTCCCTTATCATTTAAAGCGGCTGGGACTAATGTTACTGCGTTGCCTTGCTCTTTAAGTATTTATTCCAGTCAACCCATGTTAATCGGGCCTTAGTAGGAAACCTCCTGGTAAGGGTGATTTATCCTCCACAAGGCCCAAGGCGTCTGGGAACAGAAAACACTTTGGTTTCATTTGTTTTGTAACACAGAACACGAACACGAACACGAACACGAACAAGAACACGAACACGAACACGAACACGAACACGAACACGAACACGAACACGAACACGAACACGAACACGAACACGAACACGAACACGAACACGAACACGAACACGAACACGAACACAAACAAGGACACGGACACGAACACGAACACGAACACGAACACGAACACGAACACGAACACGAACACGAACACGAACACGAACACGAACAAGAACACGGACACGAACACGAACACGAACACGAACACGAACACGAACACGAACACGAACACCAACACCAACACCAACACGAGCACGAGCACGGACACGGACACGGACACGGACACGGACACGGACACGGACACGGACACGAACACGAACACGAGCACGGACACGGACACGGACACGAACACGAACACGAACACGAACACGAACACGAACACGAACACGAACACGAACACGAACACGAACACGGACACGGACACGAACACGAACACGGACAAGAACACGAGCACGGACACGAACACGAACACGAACACGAACACGAGCACGGACACGAACACGAACACGAACACGAGCACGGACACGAGCAGACGTCATAGACTCCCTCTCATCTCTCTGTAGAGGCATACATCACGGTTCTGGGGGCACGGTCACATTCTCGGTGCCCATTTGATCGTGGGGTTAGCGGGCACACTGCTTTGATCGTGGGGTTAGTGGGCACACTGCTGGGGGCACAGAGTGATGTAAGCGATATGGCACAGGTGCCCTTTTGACCTTTTTTCAAACCCACCGCTCCACGGGGGCCGCTGGCACCAGTGGTGGCACACATGGTCGTGTTATGGGTGAGGCCACGGTGGCACACGGGCAGAAGTGGCACATCAACTGGTGCCTAACTCAGTCAAATTAGCAGTGCTGGCACACATGGGCATGTTATTGGTGTGGCACTGGGGCCAGTTTGACCTTGAGGGCAAAGACGTGCCTCATGCTGGCCCAGAGCTGTTAATTAAACCTGCCGCCCCCTCTCCCTGCCCCCCCTCTCTCCACCCCTCTCTCTCTCTGCTCCCCTCTCTCTCCACCCCCCTCTCTCCACCCCCCTATCTCCACCCCCCTCTCTCTCTGCCCCCCCCTCTCCACCCCCCTCTCTCTCCACCCCCCTCTCTCCACCCCCCTATCTCCACCCCCCTCTCTCCGCCCTCCTCCCAGATTAATCCCTGTCCCCTCGTTAATTATGGTAGAGATTCATCTTCTGGCCAGTCACGGCTCTTTTCTTAGAAACAGGAATGTCTCCCCAAGCCATCACTTATGACGAGGGATGGTCCCGGTCAAACTGCACTTCCAAAAGACAAAATCTGCACACACACACACACACACACACACACACACACACACACACACACACACACACACACACACACACACACACACACACACACACACACACACACACACACACACACACACACACACACACACACGCACACACACAGGGAAATACGATGTATTTCAGAACAGGTGTACAGTAACGTACAGCTCTCTAACAGTAGACCACATTCACAGAAATGACTTCAGTCTCTGCACCTAACAGACCCACCTCCTACTTCCCCCTGATCAGGTTCAGCTTTCCCACTGACATACATGTGAAGTGTCAGTAGGCTTATCCACTGACATACATGTGAAGTCTGAGTGTGAGACAGACTGAGCACACCTGCCCTGGGGTGTGAGACAGACTGAGCACACCTGCCCTGGGGTGTGAGACAGACTGAGCACACCTGCCCTGGGGTGTGAGACAGACTGAGCACACCTGCCCTGGGCTGTGAGACAGACTGAGCACACCTGCCGTGGGGTGTGAGACAGACTGAGCACACCTGTCCTGGGGTGTGAGACAGACTGAGCACACCTGCCCTGGGGTGTGAGACAGACTGAGAACACCTGCCCTGGGCTGTGAGACAGACTGAGCACACCTGTCCTGGGGTGTGAGACAGACTGAGCACACCTGTCCTGGGGTGTGGTGGTGCAGGGGTAAGCGTCGCCAACACTCACTCCAGGTAGTGTCTTTGGATAAAAGCGTCTGCCTGACCTTCACCTTTAAAATAAAAGTTTGATTTTTTTTTACTGACATTATCTGAATTTAAGAGACAAATCATCAAGTTACAGGACATTTTAGGTGATTATTTGAATTGTTTTATTCATGGTTGATGCAGTTCTCTGTTTTACAAAATATTTATTTCAGATATCTATATGCTAGTTTACATTTAGTCCTATTCAGCTACTCTCATGATAGCACAATATTTACAACATAGGGTGAAAGAGGAGACATGGAGTAGACATGGAGTAGACATGGAGTAGACATGGTCACTGAATGCTGTGCGTTTACACCTTATAGCAGCAAAACAAGCTCTTGGACTTTGTCATTCACACAACAATAACAACAACAACTACAAAAACAACCAACGTAACATGTTGTCACCTGTCATTGAGATTTGGCACTGGTTTGTCCTTTTCACTATCTCTCATCCCCCAGCTGTAGCAGCTGTATGCCTTTATCTAATGCATAGGACAACTACTAGACCTTGTTTTGACTCTGTGGTAGTCTAAGTCCATGTTGACAAAAATACCTCTGGTGTGACAAATACTGACCAGGACTAGAATGTGTTCAGCAAGCAGGTCGCTAAAGCTACTGATGGACGTGCCTTTGCGACGAATGAAATTATGAGGACAAGGTACCTTTCTCTGAAATAAAAGGCGGAAGGTTATTGCGGCGGAGGAGGGAGGCTGGTCAAGCGTCAGACCGCCACGTTGGCTAACCTGGGGTCCGAATCCTGCTCGTAGCGATAATGATACACTTCCATCTGGTCGCGACATGCATCGCGAAAGTTGTTCAGCCATCGTTTGATACCCCCTCGGTTCAAATACAACACCATCAAGAACACCACTCCGATCAGAGCCAGAACTAAGCCAAGGAAGACATAAGATACGGCCTCTAACTCCGCACTCCGGCAGTCCACATCCTCATGCCGAAGTCTCTCCAGCGGGATCCCCCGTTTCCCATCGGGCTGCGAGCACAGCAGCAGGTGAGAGTCGGGGCACTGAGACGAGTTTTTAAGCCAGTGGTAAAACGTATCAATGTCACATGGTGTACATCTAAATGGATTCTGGGCCAGGAACACGTCCAGATTCCTTAACTCACTAAAACTTGTAATGTTGTCTTCTCCTATCACCTCGATGGAATTGTTAGTCAACACAAGAACACGTAAGTCTAACGTGTCAAAACTCGCCAAGGGAACAGTTTTCAGTCTGTTCCCTGACAGCTCCAGCCTTTGAAGGTTGCGCAGACTTTCACTGTACAGTGCGCGGGACAAGTGTCTAGCGCCAAAAGCAGCGAGTGTGTCATTCAGGTGCAAATACCGCAGCTCTTCCAACCCATAAAAAGCCATTTCGGATATCACAACGAGTTGGTTATGACTTAAATCCAACAGTTGAAGACGAGGAAGTCCCAAAAAGGCGAAGGGCTCAATTGTTTGAATGTTGTTATGAGACAGAAGCAGCGTGACGAGCTCCAGTTCGGTCCCGTTGGGAGAAAACGCGCATTCAGGTAAAGTGGAGACATTGTTGCCTCTGAGAATTAAAGTGTTAACCCACGGCGGTATGTCCCCAGGTATCACGGTCTCTTGCGAATCAAGGCAGGACACCGTCGCCGTGCTGTTGGCACACGAGCAGGACCATGGACAGCTCTCTGCGTTGACGCGTAAGAGAACTGCGCCCATCAAAGCTGCACAAATACATAGTTTTTTAAGAGTACAGAACGCTTCAACGCCTCTGGGGTTAAAAATCCATGATGTCCCAGTCCATTCCATTTTCACATAGGAGAAAACAGCCGCTTTCCTTGTGAGTTACCGAGTAGCCACACTGTATCCCACAGCACCCCAGCGTTGAATTTTAAAGACCAGCGATCATTAATACTCCACAGTATCCCTCAGTCCACAGCAACTCGCTCCGCCACGGTCACGCACATCACGAAAAAGACAGTCCTGACAAACCTATGGCTATATACATAAACACGCCAGGAGCGATAAGACGCTTCTGCTGTGTTCGGTGGCAGTTTGGCAGTTACGTTCCAGAAGGTGATCGGAGCCGAACTCCGTGAATCTGAGGAGAGGGGTCTGTCTGCTGTCCGTCAACACTGAGGTCTGATGAGCGTACAGGTCTCGGTGTCTCTCCGCAGGTGGTGCAGGGGGGAGGACGGGTTGACAGGACGCGCATTAAGCCCCACTGTTTAGTTGTGTAACACACGGGGTAACAGTTTCTCGACATATGTCATAGTTTGCACTTCTTACATTCCTTGTGGAGAGACATTTCTGTGCTCTAAACTTTTTGCTGTAAAATATGTCTTCATACATTCATTTTAAAAGGAAATTCATAACATCGCGTTATTGTTTTGTGTCATTGAATTTACATACATGTAGATATCTTGCAACCTTTGTTTCCTTTCTAATCTCTCCTCTCTCTTTTTTTCACATATACTGAAGTGTCGCCAACATTTCACGACAAAGAAGTTAACTCGCATTTGACCTGTCAGAAAATGGATGTCTTTGAATATCCTGTAAAACTATAGGCATCACTGCGTGATTACTCCTCTTTCCTTCACACTTCCGCTAAGGGCGAGGGGATTTACAACGCTCATTGTTTGTAAATCAGCGGCCGTAATTGCTACTTTAACACGTCCGTTTAATCGCCTCCTCGTTTTCCCTTTCAGATTTATGACACTGTAGCAAATTGAAGTGCGGCACCTCTCAGCATCATATTCCAACTACAATGTTAGACTACACGGATGACCTTCGTCGACTCTGCTTACATAGTCCTACCGAGTTAATGTAGGCTATGTCTATGTCACAGACTAGATTTACAGAGCTAAGTCATTCTATAGAGAAAACTAATGTGTAGTGGGATGCATTGTACTGTATCTTGATTGAAATGAAGGTTGTGAAACAGCTTCCTGTGTGATAACTGTAACAGTCAAATTAGTTTTAAAAGATTGAATTTGAATGTTGGGGGAAAAACATTGGCAGAGAGGCTGTCACAATGAGAAATGCTTTCTGGAATGTTGTCAAAGGCAAATATTCCCAAAGGTTCGAAACAAGCAAATATTATTCAAGAATTTGTCTCTGACTGTATTTCTCTGCCTCTGAACCATCTGAATGAAACACACACACTGACACACAGCCCCTTGCTGCTCTGTAAACTCCTTCTCTGCTGTGACAGCTGAGTCAGCAGC
>NC_137920.1:78308810-78316310 GCF_963457725.1 Sprattus sprattus
GTATTGACACCCGTTTCACTGATGCCTCAGCTGTTGGTAATATTGACATCTTTCACTGCAGCGGAGACAGCTTCAACCCATTGAAACGGAGACCTGTTGTCAGTAATAATTTGATCAGTATAAGCCTAAGGCCGTTTTAACAAACCGGCTTTTTCATACGTGAGTGATGGTGTAAATAGTTTAAGTTTGTTCACGAGCCCTTAATTTGTACTATATTGGTTAGCCTATTGTTAGCAATGCTATTTGTTAATTTCTCATTAACCTTTTCTCTGTCAAGTTTAATCAACGTTATTCATCTTGGTAGATGGTAGACTCATAAACCACGCAACAGAATTAATGTGCTTCCTTTAAACAGCTCACCTAAACTAACGCGCTTCCTTAAAACAGCTTACTTAAACTAACGCGCTTCTTGAAACAGCTCACCTACACTTACCCTAACCCTCAAAACAGCTCACCTAAACTAATGTGCTTCCTTAAAACAGCTCACCTAAACTAATGTGCTTCTTAAAACAGCACACCTTAACTAACGCGCTTCCTTAAAACAGCTCACTTAAACTAACGTGCTTCCTTAAAACAGCTCACCTACACTAACGTGCTTCCTTAAAACAGCTCACTTAAACTAACGCGCTTCCTTAAAACAGCTCACTTAAACTAACGCGCTTCCTTAAAGCAGCTCACTTAAACTAACGCGCTTCCTTAAAACAGCTCACCTACACTAACGTGCTTCTTTAAAACAGCACACCTAAATTAACGCGCTTCCTTAAAACAGCTCACCTAAACTAACGTGCTTCTCTAAAACAGCTCACCTACACTAACGTGCTTCTTTAAAACAGCACACCTAAACTAATGTGCTTCTCTAAAACAGCTCACCTAAACTAACGTGCTTCCTTAAAAAAGCTCACCTAAATTAACGCGCTTCCTTAAAACAGCTCACCTAAACTAACGTGCTTCTCTAAAACAGCTTATCTAAACTAACGTGCTTCTTTAAAACAGCTCACCTACACTAACGTGCTTCTTTAAAACAGCACACCTACACTAACGTGTTTCCTTAAAACAGCACACCTACACTAACGTGTTTCTTTAAAACAGCACACCTACACTAACCTTCCTCAGCGGTCCCCGAGCGCCCTGCATGTAGGTCAGGCTCTCATCACCACATCATTGAACACTCACCTCAGCAGGCCTGTCAGGAAGATAAGATGGCTGTACCCCTTCTGTGCGGTTATGGTTTAACCCAGTGGTGCAGTGGTCCCTGAAGAAGTGGGTATACTCTTAATTTTTTTAAGCAGCCCATAATGTACATGAGTTTGTTTGTTTACCGAATGTTTCGCTTGTGTGAGTCAACCCGAGTTTTTAAAATAATATTTAGGCTGCTGTATCATGGGTCGGCTATGCCGTCACCAAGCCATTGTTAACTACGATTTTAAGCAATCCCTACCTTTAACGAGGAACTACTGGAGTACAACAACTCAAATGTTTAAGAAACTACCATACCGCTCAGTCTGATTTCATTTAATCTGGCAGTATTCTCCTGAGCTATGCATGTGGGAAATTTGAGAGAATCCATCTCTCGCAGCATTCAGAGGACTCAGCTAGGTGTGTAGACTTTATTCAGTCACTTTTAGAAACATCATTGATGTCCACTGGCATTGCGTAACCGTGTCCATCCCCTAAGAATATGAAAATTACCCTTCCCTGAAAAGAGTCAGCCCTGTCCCTGCACCACCTGAAGCCCTCTTGAGTCAGCCCTGTCCCTGCACCACCTGAAGCCCTCTTGAGTCAGCCCTGTACCACCTGAAGCCCTCTTGAGTCAGCCCTGTCCCTGTACCACCTGAAGCCCTCTTGAGTCAGCCCTGTCCTTGTACCACCTGAAGCATCAGTCCTGTCCCTGCACCACCTGAAGCCCTCTTGAGTCAGCCCTGTCCCTGTACCAACTGAAAGCGCACGGCTGAGTCTGCGTCCTCTGCTTCGACCTCGTCCTTGATGAGCCGCGGTGACAAGCTCAATGTTGTGTTTATGAGATCCTCCTGGCACACCTGCCGTGGCGGCCGCTCCGGCTCCGCGCGGATGTTTCTCCGTCCGCTCCGTGGTCTTACATCACCACCGGGAGACAGCTCATCATCAGTAGAAAGGTCAGTGAGATCATTGCCCTTTGGTTGGCGCGTGGGCATTACCCTGGCGGGACGGAGATGGAGGCTGGCACATCTCACTCTGATATAGACCTCAGCTCATCCAATCTCCACTTCTCCATTAAGCAGCAGACTGAGTAATGCACACTGCACTTCAATCTCATTTAATATATATTTCACATATTTACGCTGCAGTTTAATCTCATTTAATATATATTTCACGTATTTACACATGCAGTTAAATCTTATTTAATATATATTTCATGTATTTACGCTGCGGTTTAATCTCATTTAATATATATTTCACGCATTAACACTGCGGTTTAATCTAATTTAATATATATTTCACATATTTACACATGCAGTTTAATCTTATTACCTCCAGCAAGGAGGTTATGCGATCGGGTCCGTTAATTTATTTGTCCGTCTGTCTGTTTGTCTGTCTGTGGACAAGATTTCTCAGAAACTACTGGGCGGATCTTTCTGAAATTTTCACAAGAGGTGGATCTTGGTCCTGGGACATCCCCATTCAAATTTCAGGATGATCCGGATTATGGATCCGGATTTATGTACCTCCTTGGAGGAGGTCAGAAATCTCGGATTGCTCTTGTTTAATATATATTTCATGTATTTACGCTGCGGTTTAATCTCATTTAATATATATTTCACGTATTTACACATGTGGTTTAAATCTTATTTAATATATATTTCACGTTTTTACACATGCGGTTTAATCTCATCTCATATACTACACGTTTTTACACATGCGGTTTAATCTCATCTCATATACTACACGTATTTACACATGCGGTTTAATCTCATTTAATATATATTTCACGCATTTACACTGCGGTTTGATCTAATTTAATACATTTCTTGTTACTTACAGTCAGGGCCTACACTTACAGCACAAGCACCTCTGGTGATTTGAGGGTTCTAGAGGGTTCTAGAGAGAAGACTCATCTCCGTGGTTACAGGCCTCAAGGCTAGTCTTTGACAGATCAGCTTAGTGACCAAGACTGAGTCACAGACTAAATTAGTTTCCGTCAGGAACCTGCAGACATCTCTGAAATATTTATGATGATTAACAAAATGATAGCCAGTAATTGGTCCCACTGTTGAAATTACTGGCTACAATGCCTAATATCCAAACGAATGTATTTTAATAATCGCTACTTGGCAAAATCTAATTATAAGTGTTGTAACCATTATTACATTTGTTTATGTTATATCTCAGATGATCTATAATTTACATCTACCTGTTTTTGCTACTCCATCATAAGACATTATTTACACCTGATTAAGACTGGAGATGTGGCCTCTTTGGTGAGGAAACTCCCTTTCTGATCTAGCATGCACTGTGAGCTCCCCCTCCTGGTCAATCACACACACCACACACACACGCACGCATGCATGCACACACATGCAGACACACGCACACACACACACACACACACACACACACACACACACACACGCACGCACGCATGCACGCACACACACTCTCTCTCTCTCACACACAAACAGACACAACTCCAAAAAACACCAGTCTAATAAATTACCAATTCAGTTTTATATTTAAATTTAATCTACATAGTCGGAATGTTTTAAGGACATTTTCAGATTGTATGACGTGCCTGTGATGATGATGAGTGTTATTACGTTACGTAAAACGTTGATGATTTTGTCTACTTTCCTCTGATGGGGGCTGTGTGTGTGTGTGAGTGTGAGTGTGAGTGTGAGTGTGAGTGTGAGTGTGAGTGTGAGTGTGAGTGTGAGTGTGAGTGTGAGTGTGTGTGTTCACAGTGTGGCCCTGAGGCAGTCTTCCATGTCTCTGAGGTCCTGTAGTTCCTGACTGTGGGCGTGAAGGTAGAGGGAGAGAACCCGCCGAGCCTCAGCCAGCACAGAGAGGGCCTGCCCTGCCTGACCTCTGAGGAGAGACAGAGAGAGAGAGACACACACACACACACACACACACACAGACACACACACACACACACACACACACACACACACACACACACACAGACACAGACACAGACACACACACACACAGACACACTGTTATTAGTTATGAGTGTTACAAGGACCCTGTTTTTAGTTATATGTGTTACTAGGACCCTGTTTTTAGTTATATGTGTTACTTCAGTGGTTCCCAAAACTTTTTCCAGTCCCCCTACCCCTTCAGACATTCAATCTCCAGCTTCATAAAATGGGTTTTTTCACTTTGAAAATGCAATTAAAATGTTCTCCCCGCATACCCCTGAACCACTTCACGTACCCCTGGGGGTCAGCGTACCCCAGTTTGGGAGCCGATGTGTTACTTGAACTGTGTTATTAGTTATGTTACTAGTGAAGTGGCAAATATTAACCGTAAGACAAATAAACCACTCTATACTTAAAGACGCGCGTTGTCTGGAATACTCTGTTCTCAGAAGTGGCTGCTGAAAAGCTTCCCCTACAAACTGTGTTATTAGTTATAAGTGTAACTAGAACTGTGTTATTAGTTATAAGTGTTTTTAGAACTGTGTTATTAGTTATAAGTGTTACTAGAACTGTGATATTAGTTATAAGTGTTACTAGAACTGTGATATTAGTTATAAGTGTTACTAGAACTCTGTTATTAGTTATAAGTGTTACTAGAACTGTGTTATTAGTTATAAGTGTTTCTAGAACTGTGTTATTAGTTATAAGTGTTTCTAGAACTGTGTTATTAGTTATAAGTGTTACTAGAACTGTGTTTTTAGTGATACTGGGACCCAGTTATTAGACCACTCCCCCTGCCGAGTGGCACCTCTAGCCCCTCCCCCTGCTTAGTGGCACTGTCAAGCTAAAAAGGCACCGGATGCCTAAAAGAGCCCGGGTGATGTAATGTTGACTTTCGAACGACTCTTGAGTGACAGTTGCTATGCCAACGCCAATACGTCACCCAGGCTCTTTATCGCTCATAACGCGATTTACTTCAGAGCATATTGCATTGAACTTCGCTACCTGAGACCGGCTTGCTTGTATTTGACCTACAATAAACCAACCAAAACAACCATGTACTTGATGTTTGACTTTGGTAGGAAAGTTGTTGATTCGCTAGTTTATATAAATCAAATGTATGTATCAAAGTAAGCACATTCCATCAGCTAGCTAGCTCGTGCTAGTGTAACAAGCTATCTTGTTAGCTTGAAGCTATTCATCAGTTGTTGTGCTTAAATTAAGAAACTCCTTAATGTTTTGTGATTTTTAGACATATCTGACGGCACCCACAATTACATTGGAACAAAACAGGGCATTGTTTGCACAACATTTTACTAAAGAACAACCGGGGATTGCTAGCTTTGATATGCTAGCGGACATTGCTAACTTACAGAATACCATCAGGCAGGTGTAGCTAAAACTTTTTAGTCGCTTAATATTGTGCCTAAACGGACACTATGTACCCCGACACTTTTTGGCTATCAGTCAGAGAGTCTCAAGAGTTGTTCGAAAGCCATCAGCTACTTCTTAGTCGCTTAATATTGTCGCACAAAAGGAGGAATTGCTATTAGCAATATAGATGCTAGCGGCGAAACGTGTTGATGAGTGCTTACTTACAAAAGACCGGCAGCCAATATTAAGCGGCTAAAAAGTACCAGATGGCTTTCGAACAACTCTTGAGACTCTCTGACTGATAGCTAAAAAGTGTCCAGATGCGTAGTGTCCGTTTAGGCACAATATTAAGCGACTAAAAAGTAGCTGATGGCTTTCGAACGACTCTTGAGACTTAAAGCTAATAAGCGGCCGGGGTACGCGGTGACCGGGTTACGTAATGCTAACGTTGGCATAGAAACTGTCACTCAAGAGTCAACATTACGTCACCCGGGCTCTTTTAGGCATCCGGTGCCTTCTTGGCTTGACAGCACCTCTAGCCCTTCCCCCTGCTGATTGGCACCTCAGGCACCACCCCCTGCCGGTGACTGACCCGTTGAAATGCAGCTGTGTGAGCTTGAAGAGCTGCTGGCCCGCCTCCACGCTGTCCTCTCCAAACTGACAGCAGTGTGTGTGTGTGTGTGTGTGTATGTGTGAGTGTGTGTGTGTGTGTGTTACTGACCCGTTGAAATGCAGCTGTGTGAGCTTGAAGAGCTGCTGGCCCGCCTCCACGCTGTCCTCTCCAAACTGGCAGCGCACGGACGCCAAGCTCAGGCCCAGGTGAGAGGCTGCCTCACTCCAGTCACCTGCACCACAATGGTATTAGTGTGAGGCAGAGGCAGTGTGTGTGTGTGTGTGTGTGTGTGTGTGTGTGTGTGTGTGTGTGTGTGTGAGAGAGTGTGTGTGTGTGTGTGTGTGTGAGAGAGTGTGTGTGTGTGTGAGAGAGTGTGTGAGAGAGTGTGTGTGTGAGTGTGTGTGTGTGTGTGAGAATGTGTGTGAGAATGTGTGTGTGAGTGTGTGTGTGTGTGTGTGTGTGAAACTCACCCATGCTTGCGTAGGCTCTGGCTGTGGCATCAGAGACCTGCCCCTGCAGTCTGTTAGTGGCCAGCAGGTGGCGCTTTGATCGACACGTCGCTTCCTGGAGAAGCCGAAGGGCCTCAACTAACACAGAGAGAGAGAGAGGAGAGGAGAGGAGAGAGAGAGAGAGAGAGAGGAGGGGAGAGAGGAGAGGAGAGAGAGAGAGAGAGGAGAGGAGAGAGAGAAAGAGTGTGAGTGAGTGAGTGAGATCATTGAGATGGGTTGCGCACACATACCACATGCACGCACACACACACACACACACACACACACACACACACACACACACACACACACACACACACACACACACACACACACACACACACACACACACACACACACACACACACACACACACACACACACACACACACACACACACACACACACACACACACACACACACACACCTGGTCTGTCCATATCCAGGAGCTCCAGAGCCTGATCCAGCAGAGCTTTGACGACCTGCAGAGTCTCCTCCACCTCCCCACCGGACAGCCGCCCAGAGCATCCCGTACGCACACACACATACCCCCCAGCACCCGTCTGTAGGAACAACAGAAACATGAATAGTAAGTAAGTAAGTACATTTTATTTGTATAGCGCCTTTCGCAGACAAAACAGTCACAAAGTGCTTTACAATTCAGTTCAAAGTAGGCCAATGTACAAACACAGGAAGGCATACACACAGCATAAAACCTAACAGGCATATACAAAACCATATAAAAGCAGTAAAAGCAAAACAAATGTTAAGACCATACAATAAGATAATAATCAGCACAAGGGTTAATACAGTAGGCCTTGTGAAAGGTGTAAAGAATAAATTAACAGAATGCCTGTCTAAAAAGGTGGGTCTTTAAGAGGCTCTTGAAGCGGTCCACTGAGGGAGCAA
>NC_137920.1:78321310-78326310 GCF_963457725.1 Sprattus sprattus
ACGCTGTTATGGTCATACATGTCCTGGTGTTATGACCACACACATACTCTTACGATATGATGTTACAGTGTTATAGTTGTACATGTTCTCTTGAGATATGATTGTTACGGTGTTATGAGCAGACATGTCTCCTTTCACATTGCTGCTCTCCATCTCCACGTCCTGATTTACTTCCTGCTTAGACAGTGTAATCTGTACCCACCTGGAAGCGGTCTAGTTTAGACGGTGTACTCTGTGCCCACCTGGAAGCGGGGGTGAGTCTAGACAGTGTACTCTGTACCCACCTGGAAGCGGTCTAGTTTAGACGGTGTACTCTGTGCCCACCTGGAAGCGGGGGTGAGTCTAGACAGTGTACTCTGTACCCACCTGGAAGCGGTCTAGTTTAGACGGTGTACTCTGTGCCCACCTGGTAAGGGGTGAGTTTAGACGGTGTACTCTGTGCCCACCTGGTAGGGGGCGAGTTTAGACGGTGTACTCTGTACCCACCTGGTAGCGGGGGTGAGTTTAGACGGTGTACTCTGTACCCAACTGGTGAGTTTAGACGGTGTACTCTGTACCCACCTGGTAGCGTGCGAGTTGAAACAGGGCGGCCGATCGGTTGGCATAGCACAGTGCCAGCTGCTCGGAGTCCTCCGGGGCGTGGCACACACCCTACAGACCACAGGGGTACGTCAGGTACAGGCCACAGAGGTACGTCAGGGGTACGTCAGGGGTACGTCAGGGGTACGTCAGGGGTACGTCAGGGGTACGTCAGGGGTACGTCAGGTACAGGCCACAGGGGTACGTCAGGTACAGGCCACAGGGGTGCCACAGGGGTACGTCAGGGGTGTGTCAGGGGTACGTCAGGTATTTGAAGGTAAAACGAGTCTTTATTTAAAGTAAACCTAAAGCACTTTAGAAAACACACACACATAATGCATTCATATGTAGCATAGTTCTTGACTTGCATCCTCCCACTAGGAAATCAAACGCAATCATACATACATCCACTGCACACAAAGAGATTTTGAAACGTGATTGAGGTCCATACATCTATATTTACATACAGAGGGAGCCGTCGGAGCTTGGGAGACAGGAGCACCTAACCCCGATCACCGCTCCCCGGGCGCCGCCAAAGGCAGCTCACTGCTCCGGGTTAGTGTAACTTCACTTCACTGTGTGTGTGTACACTGGGTGTTGTGTGTGTCACTACCCTGGATGGGTCAAATGCAGAGGTGGAATTCAGAGTGTGTGTGTCTACACCACCTCTGCCATACAGTCACTTTCACTTCACTTTCAGGAGCCATACCTGCGAGTAGTGCAGCGCAGCGGAGGTGTAGTCTTTGGCCTTGAAGCGGTCGTTGCCCCTCTCTCGGAGCTTCGCGGCACTCGGAGCGCACTTCTGCACCGGATAGTTTCTACCGATACCGGAAAGAACCCGGACATCGTCGGGCCTGGATAAGTGGGATGTGATGGGGTAGGGTTAGGGGAATGAGGGCAGCAGGGTGGAGAAACTGACATATTTCAGTTCCGAAAAGATATATAGGAGATCAAACTACAAATACAGCGATTTTATCTGATAGCTGATGAATAAGTCCAGGTAAAACCAATTATTCTGTGTTCTATACAGACTAAACACTTCCAGGAATGCATACTGCATTTACAACGCAGCGTAGGAAAGGTAGCCAACTACTACGCTACTATAACACTTCGCAGCCACTCTCACACTACTATACTATTATTTTGTGATCAGATAATAACATGTCTCTCAACATCAGAGGAAACTATGACAATTGAGGCTGAAGTTGTACTAACGTGATCTGTGACTGTCCGAAGTCAAATATTTCGTCTATGTCTAACTCAGCAGAGAACTTGTTCGTTTGCTCAGGATCCAGCCGACTCCATATCAGTTCCGCATGGCTGATCCAGTCTGGACAGGGCAAATCCATGGGTTCTCGTTACTTTGTGCGTGTTTATGTACAAGTAAACGACCAGCTGCATGTTGTGTCTACAGAACACCACACGCGTTTGATTTGTGCGCGGGAAACATATGACAGCGTCGCACTGCAGTGACGTATCAAAACACGGAAATAGGCGTAAACTGACGTGTTGATGTAATCAGATAATTTCTAATAAAGGGCGGGCCCTGGTGTAATTCTCTGATGTAGTAAGCCCTGCTATTTTAAAAGTATTTCGATTGAAATCCAGTGTACAAATATCAACCACTCATATCATCAACAGAAGGACTTGGTCAGTGTGTGACTTCAAAGAAAAAAAAGCTCTAGATAGTTTATTTTGACTGCAAACTTAAATTGGCCAACACAACCATTAGCACTCTTCTTCCCTTTCTTAAAGGCACCCAGTGCAACTTTCGAGGCTTAAAAATGAACATTCAATTTCTAGTCTTTTTTACACGTAGTAAGTTTCAATAACTCCATACCATTACATACCGACATTCAAGCAGCAAAGATGAGACGTCGTTGTGTGGTGAGAACTGATAGAAAATCGATAACAACAACAATCGCCGCCATTTTCTTTATTTTGTATTACCTACAATAAATAAAGCAGGCTTCCAGTCAATGGAAAAATGGCTTCTCCCAACCGGCGATTGTTGTTGTTTACGATTTTCTATCAGTTCTCACCACACAACGACGTCTCATCTTTGCTCCTTGAATGTCGATATGTAATGGTATGGAGTTATTGAAACTTACTACGTGTAAAAAAGACTAGAAATTGAATGTTTATTTTTCATTGAATGTTTACATAAAGTTGCACTGGGTGCCTTTAAGAACTGAAACAGAAATATTCTACATCCAGTTATATCACAATGATATCACACTGATGTCACAATATCACAATGGCCACAAACAAAACATTTATATGAAACCTGTGTTAGACAAGCACAGTCCTGCATTGGACTCTTTGAAACTTGCAACCTCGATCATGGGTTGGATACTAACACATCTCTAAAGCCCAAAGGGCACTGGGGAGAGAGGCTAAACACACTGCACAGCTCTGCCCCACCAGGCTTGCCTAAACGTCCTAAATGTTTTTCTTGCACTTCGACGGGTGGAACTGTATTTCAAAGTGTGTCTTCAATGTCCCTGGCATCCACAGTGGGATCCTTTAGCAAAACATCCTGGCCCCAATTTGGCTTGGATGTGCACAGCGGTTTCAATTTTTTTTTAAGTACATCACTGAATTTGCGATTACAGTCCTGCAATAGACTTGCAAGGAGGTTGATACAGGTGTACTGTGTGACAGAGTGTGTCTTTAATGAACCCCTGACATCCACCGTGTGATCCTTTAGTCCCGCTGAGGACCGAGTTGCACAGAGACATCATTGAATTCCGCCGAGGCCCTGTGTGTGATTAGCTTTGCGACAATTAGGTTCCATTTTCCTTCCTGCAGCAAGTTCTGCACCGGCTGTTTGGCTGGCTGGCTGTAGCGATGTGCATAATTGATTTCTCTGTAATTGAGTTGTCATTAACGCCAGGCCAGACTTCTCACCTGTGAGCTGCCTCCTGCTCAACTCAATTTGTTCCCTTTCATAGTACAGCAACGCCGCGGTAATTGCTGTAAGCTTCAGCTGGAGAGTTGCAGAGGGGGGAGACTGGCAGAGGAGAGTGGCTTGCCTGTCACACCACAGCAGTGTGTGTGTGTGTGTGTGTGTGTGTGTGTGTGTGTGTGTGTGTGTGTGACAGAAGAGAGTGGCTTGCCTGTCTGTCATATCACAGCAGTGGGTGCTGTTATTATTCTGAGAGAACATTTGTATTCATTAAAAGTTTTTTTTTGTCCTGACATGAAGGATATTAGACTCCAGAAAAAGCCCCGCTGAGAGGAGGCACAAGTCATCTTGTGTTCGGATATGAGAGCACAGGAAATCTGCTTTCTGAAAACCCAGCTTGATTTACTCTCCAAACTCACAGGGGCTGTTGGTCTTGAGTGTCGATTGGCTTTAGGTGCCAGACGCTCTGCCTGTACCTCCCCCTCCTAGTTTGTGTTTTTGTTTCTTTTTGTTTGTGTCTGACTGTGCCACTACCTGTTGTGTCTGACTGTATGGGCTAGGTCTACACTAAAAGCCCAGAGGGATTGTTGACTGAGCACATGATTGACGCGCTTACTCTTTAGATGTAAATAACGTTCAAGATTTTGCGTTCCACTTTCTTAGTTATGATATTTAATTTCTCACAATAAAATCTAATCAATAAAAGGTGTCCATACATCCAAACATGCATCCTAATTCATGTGATTTACAGACCTTTGGTGACACAATGAAGCGGTCAAAAAGCTATATGCACTCTCCCTCCGTCAAGCGACACCTGATACCTGCATGAACTCTCACACCTATATTGAGTGAGCCCAATTAAGGTGGAGAGCCATCTAGTGTCCCAAACAAGATTAAAACATGAACCCAAATGGCTCCTACACTGACTGTGCTGCTGCCTGTCCTGTCTGTCTGTGCTGCTGCCTGTTGTGTCTGACTGTGCTGCTGCCTGTCCTGTCTGACTGTGCTGCTGCCTGAAGATGTTGTGCTGCTTCCTGTTTGTTTTTTAAAGCTAACTCTGTTTGAAGAATCTGTACTTTGGTGGTAAGAGGACACATTCTGTGGACAGTTTATTCCGTGGTTCGTTTGAATGGTGTCTTCTTTGAAGTTAAAGTAGCAGCTAGTAAACATAACAGCATTGACCACAGTTAGGAAAACATATGGAAAAATGTTTTATAACTTTAATGTAGTGTAACTACAAATTAATAAGTAGCTTTTGTTACATTGTGCTAATATACTGTATATGCAGCAATAATGTATTCACATTTGGTGAAGTTAAATGTTATTCATAATGAACGATTTTAATTGTCAGTGAATTGATTCATCTATCTGAATGTGGAGCCCAGAGATTCGAGTGTTGAAGTGAAAGTGAAAGTCCTCTCTTTGGCAGGGGTGGTGTAGACACACACACTCTGAAATCCACCTGCATTTAACCCATCCAGGGAAGTGACACACACACACAGTGAAGTGAGGT
>NC_137920.1:78328810-78331310 GCF_963457725.1 Sprattus sprattus
TGTGTGATTGCCAAGGGAGGTGTGTGTGTGTGTGTGTGTGTGTGCGTGTGTCAGACTTGTGTATGTGTGATTGCCCAGGGAGATGTGGGTGTGTGTGTGAATGTGTGTGATTGCCCAGGGAGATGTGTGTGTGTGTGAGTGTGAGTGTGAGTGTGAGTGTGTGTATCTGCAGCAGGTCTTGGGAAGGGCTCAGAGGTGACTGGGGTATGAATACTCCATCAGTGCGTTTGGGCCGGCGGTTATCTGTGGTCACGCGCTCTGATCACACGCCGGGGCCCCGCTGCCTTATCTAAATGAAGCGCTGCTTATCTCGGCCCGCGGCTAACGCTATCCCTCGACCCGACCCACACAGACTTCTGCAGTTTACTCCACCAACACTGACGCTCCCCCTCAACCTACTCGACACCCCAATAGCACTGCCCTCAGCCCCTCTCCGTCTCCGCTGGCCGCTAACCATCAGCTCAGGGCAACGCTGTCCCACAACTTGCACAACTCCTCCAACTTAACCACCACCACGGCCTGCAGGGCTAACACTATTCCCCTATTCCAGCCTCCCTCAGTTCACCACCACCACTGTTAGGGTTGGACATTACAAGACATGTCCCCTGCTCCCTTAGATGAATGTCCAGTGAAGTATGCAGTGAAGTCCAGGTATGTATGCAGTGAAGTCCATGTGAAGTATGCAGTGAAGTATGCAGTGAAGTATGCAGTGAAGTCCATGTGAAGTATGCAGTGAAGTCCATTCGAAGTATGCACGTGAAGTCCATGTGAAGTATGCAGTGAAGTCCATGTGAAGTATGCAGTGAAGGCCATGTGAAGTATGCAGTGAAGGCCAGATGAAGTATGCAGTGAAGGCCATGTGAAGTATGCAGTGAAGGCCAGATGAAGTATGCAGTGAAGGCCAGATGAAGTATGCAGTGACGGCCATATGAAGTATGCAGTGAAGTCCATGTGAAGTATGCAGTGAAGTCCACGTGAAGTATGCAGTGAAGTCCATGTGAAGTATGCAGTGAAGTCCATGTGAAGTATGCAGTGAAGTCCATGTAAAGTATGCAGGGAAGTCCATGTGAAGTATGCAGTGAAGGCCATGTGAAGTATGCAGTGAAGGCCAGATGAAGTATGCAGTGAAGGCCATGTGAAGTATGCAGTGAAGGCCATATGAAGTATGCAGTGAAGGACAGATGAAGTATGCAGTGAAGTCCATGTGAAGTATGCAGTGAAGGACAGATGAAGTATGCAGTGAAGTCCATGTGAAGTATGCAGTGAAGGCCATGTGAAGTATGCAGTGAAGGCCATATGAAGTATGCAGTGAAGGCCATATGAAGTATGCAGTGAAGTCCATGTGAAGTATGCAGTGAAGGACAGATGAAGTATGCAGTGAAGGACAGATGAAGTATGCAGTGAAGTCCATGTGAAGTATGCAGTGAAGTCCATGTGAAGTATGCAGTGAAGCTGAAGGCCATGGTATGGAGTAGAGGCAGGGGCGCAGATGGCACTGGGGACATGTCCCACCCAGATTCATAGTGACCTGTTCCGTCCCCTCCACTCTCCCTACGTAAGGCGACAAATAACGTTCAAATAATGTTAGTGTCCCCCCCAGTTCTAAAATCCCATCTGCACCGCTGAGTAGAGGAAGTGAAGTATGCAGTCCCATATAGAAGCTCCGGATACTGTGAATTACAGGTGTGTGTCTCAGCATTCAGCATGTGTGAGTGTGTGTTTGAATCAGTGTGTGTGGTTGGGTGAGCGTGTGTGTGTGTGTGTGTGTGTGTGTGTGTGTGTGTGTGTGTGTGTGTGTGTGCATGAGACAAATTACTCTTTTAAGTTTTTGTGTCTGTGTGTTTTCTGCCCCCATCATCTAAGCCCACACAAGCCATGTGTGAGTGTGTGTGTGTGTGTGTGTGTGTGTGTGTGTGACCCTGAAGCAATGGTTTCTACACGCAGGGTGTATGGTGAGTCAATGCAGTCTGGCAGCTGTAGCATCATATTCTGATGATGGACGTTGAGCTGATGCATCACAAAGTGATCACTTGCTTCAGGGTCACACACACACACACACACACACACACACACACACACACACACCCCTACCCTTACAAAACCCCACATACCTACCCTTACACACACACACACACACACACGGATCTACTTGCATTTTGATGTTATATGTCCCGTCAGGTGAGGCACTTGTCCTTTCCTGCCCTCTGACTGGTTGTCTAAAAGCCCCCCTTCCAGGCCCGTGTGGCATTAGTGGGTTAGAAGCCCTGTCTGTGTGTGTGTGTGTGTGTGTGTGTGTGTGTGTGTGTGTGTGTGTGTGTCTAAAAGCCCCCCTTTCAGGCCCGTGAGGCATTAGTGGGGTAGAAGCCCTGTGTGAGTGAGTGTGAGTGTGTGTGTGTGTGTGTGTGTGTGTCTAAAAGCCCCCCTTTCAGGCCCGTGGGGCATTAGTGGGGTAGAAGCCCTGTGGGGTATTATTGCAGCGTCTGCCACTTTATCTCCTCAC
>NC_137920.1:78336310-78341310 GCF_963457725.1 Sprattus sprattus
CTCACACACACACACATATACAGACATGCACTCTCTCTCTCTCTCTCACACACACACACAAATGTACAGACACGCACTCTCTCGTTCTCTCTCTCTCTCTTACACACACACACACATATACAGACATGCACTCTCTCTCTCTCTCTCACACACAAATGTACAGACATGCACTCTCTCGTTCTCTCTCTCGCTCTCACACACACACACATATACAGACATGCACTCTCTCTCTCTCTCTCACACACACACACAAATGTACAGACACGCACTCTCTCGTTCTCTCTCTCTCTCTTACACACAAACACACATATACAGACATGCACTCTCTCGTTCTCTCTCTCGCTCACACACACACAAACTCACTGCCACAGGCCCACCTTCCCCTTCTCCTCCAGTAGGGCCTTCAGCAGTGGAAGAGAAGAGAAGAGGGAGAGAGTCTCCTCACGCTGGGCCTTGAGCAGGGGAAGGGAAGAGGGAGAGAAGGGAAGGGAAGAGGGAGAGAGTCTCCTCCAGGTCTCTGATGATGCCCCTGATGATGAGGCCCCTGATGATGATGCCCCTGATGATGATGCCCCTGATGATGATGCCCCTGATGATGATGCCCCTGATCTGATGCTCCTGATCTGATGCACTCCAGGCAGTCAGAGCTCAGGCATTACCAGCTTTATGAATCACTCCAAGCACCAGCACCTGCCTCCACTCAGTCTGGATTACGGTGACATCCCCTCCCATAACAGGGTCACATCCCCTACCATAACAGGTCACATCCCCTACCATAACAGGCCACCTCCCCTACCATAACAGGTCACATCCCCTACCATAACATCCCCTACCATAACAGGGTGACATCAGCACCATAACAGGGTGACATCAGCACCATAAAAGGGTCACATCAGCACCATAACATCCCCTACCATAACAGGGTCACATCAGCACCATAACAGGGTGACATCCCCAACCATAACAGGGTCACACTCCCTACCACAACAGGGTGACATCCCCTACCATAACAGGGTGACATCCCCAACCATAACAGGGTGACATCAGCACCATAACAGGGTGACATCAGCACCATAACAGGGTGACATCAGCACCATAACATCCCCTACCATAACAGGGCCACATCAGCACCATAACAGGGTCACATCAGCACCATAACAGGGTCACATCAGCACCATAACAGGGTCACATCCCCTACCATAACATCCCCTACCATAACAGGGTCACATCAGCACCATAACAGGGTCACATCAGCACCATAACAGGTCACATCCCCTACCATAACAGGGTGACATCAGCACCATAACAGGGTGACATCAGCACCATAACAGGGTGACATCAGCACCATAACATCCCCTACCATAACAGGGTCACATCAGCACCATAACAGGGTCACATCCCCTACCATAACAGGGTGACATCAGCACCATAACAGGTCACATCCCCAACCATAACATCCCCAACCATAACAGGTCACATCCCCTCCCATAACAGGTCACATCCCCTACCATAACATACCCTACCATAACAGGGTCACATCCCCTACCATAACAGGGTGACATCCCCAACCATAACAGGGTGACATCAGCACCATAACAGGGTGACATCCCCAACCATAACATCCCCTACCATAACAGGGTCACATCCCCTACCATAAAAGGGTCACATCCCCAACCATAACAGGGTGACATCAGCACCATAACAGGGTCACATCCCCTACCATAAAAGGGTCACATCCCCTACCATAACAGGGTCACATCCCCTACCATAACAGGGTGACATCAGCACCATAACAGGGTGACATCAGCACCATAACAGGGTGACATCAGCACCATAACAGGGTGATATCTATTGCAGAGTCTAAGTGGTGCTGATGGAATGGTAACGGAACAGCTAATCGAGCGTGAAAGACAAGTTGAAACAAAAGTTGAATGCAGGAGTAGGATAAAAAACTGGAAGAACAAAGGACACTTGAAGCTGTGTGTATGTGTGTGTGTGTGTGTGTGTGTGTGTGTGTGTGAGAGAGAGAGAGAGAGAGACAGGGGAAACATATTTGTTGTGACTCTTCCTCTTCACACGTCACCACCACCTCTGCCCTCTAGAGGGAGCTGTGATCTCAGCCATCATGTCCTCCGTATCTTGCTCTGTGATGTTTTCCTCAAGCCGCCCTGTGTGACGCCTACGCCCCAAATAACCTTTTAATAAGTATTAGCTATAGTTTTGATACATGGCAAACTCCATTATATCCATCAGGTGCGGGGCCCCTCACAGTCATACTGGGATAATTAGGACACAGTGTGCCCTGCAGGCACAGCATGGAGTGTTTCATTTGGGTATTAATGCACTCAGTGGCTAAGCTATTTGAAGTGCAGTGATTAAGTATGGATGAATTGTAAGCCATCGTGGATGTAAGCAGTATGCATTATGGAAGAAAGTGCTCCGCTGCAGTGCTCTGTGTTGGGGCACTGCTGGGAGCCTGGCCTCTCTCTCCCTCCCTCTTCTCCTCTCCTCCTCTATCCTCTCCTCTCCTCCTCTTCTCCTCTCTCCTCTCCTCCTCTCTCTTCTCCTCTCCTCTCCTCTCCTCCTCTCTCCTCTCCTCTCCTCTCCTCCTCTCTCCTCTCCTCCTCTATCCTCTCCTCTCTCCTCTTCTCCTCTCCTCCTCTCTCTTCTCCTCTCCTCTCCTCTCCTCCTCTATCCTCTCTTCTCCTTTCCTCCTCTCTCCTCTCCTCTCCTCCTCTATCCTCTCCTCTTCTCCTCTCCTCCTCTATCCTCTCCTCTCCTCTCTCCTCTTCTCCTCTCTCCTCTCCTCCTCTCTCCTCTCCTCTCCTCCTCTTCTCCTCTCCTCTCCTCCTCTCTCCTCTTCTCCCTCTTCCTCCTTTCTCCTACTGCTCTGTGTTGGGGCACTGCTGTGAGGCTGGCCTCAGAAGCTGAGGGGAAAATACTGACTGACAGAAACAACAGGATAAAAGGTTTAGAGAGAGAGAGAGACGGAGAGAGAGAGAGAGAGAGAGAGAGAGAGAGAGAGGGAGAGGGAGAGAGGCAGAGAGATGGAGAGAGAGAGAGAGAGAGGGAGAGATGGAGAGAAAGGGAGAGAGAGAGATGGAGAGAGAAGGAGGATGAGAGAGCACAGGGAGAGGGCCAAGAGAGGGAGATGGGGAAGAGATAAACCAGAGAAAGAAGAAAAGAGAACTATAAGAGAGGGAGAGTGGTGACTGAGAGTGACAGAGAGCAGAGAGAGAGGTGAGTGAGAGACAGAAAATGGTGAGTGAGTGAGAGAGAGAGAGAGAGAGAGAGAGAGAGAGAGAGAGACACTATAGAGACTACCTTAGACTATAGCTATGCTGGGTTCTACCTTAGACTATAGCTATGCTGGGTTCTACCTTAGACTATAGCTATGCTGGGTTCTACCTTAGACTATAGCTATGCTGTCTTCTACTTCAGGCTATAGCTATGCTGGGTTCTACCTTAGACTATAGCTATGCTGGGTTCTACCTTAGACTATAGCTATGCTGTCTTCTACTTCAGGCTATAGCTATGCTGGGTTCTACCTTAGACTATAGCTATGCTGGGTTCTACCTTAGACTATAGCTATGCTGTCTTCTACTTCAGGCTATAGCTATGCTGGGTTCTACCTTAGACTATAGCTATGCTGGGTTCTACCTTAGACTATAGCTATGCTGTCTTCTACTTCAGGCTATAGCTATGCTGGGTTCTACCTTACACTATAGCTATGCTGGGTTCTACCTTAGACTATAGCTATGCTGGGTTCTAGCTTAGACTATAGCTATGCTGGGTTCTACCTTAGACTATAGCTATGCTGGGTTCTACCTTAGACTATAGCTATGCTGGGTTCTACCTTAGACTATAGCTATGCTGGGTTCTAGCTTAGACTATAGCTATGCTGGGTTCTACCTTAGACTATAGCTATGCTGGGTTCTACCTTAGACTATAGCTATGCTGGGTTCTACCTTAGACTATAGCTATGCTGGGTTCTACCTTAGACTATAGCTATGCTGGGTTCTACTTCAGGCTATAGCTATGCTGGGTTCTACCTTAGACTATAGCTATGCTGTCATCTCCCTCAGGATGTGGCTGCATTGGGTTCTTCCTCAGGCTGTTGGTACTTCAGACTGTAACCATGTTGGGTTCTACTTCAGGAAGCGGCTACGGTTATTTCTGTGTTCAGCTCTACCTCAGGCTGTAGCTGTGCAGTACAGTGGAAAATGTTTTCCACCTCATGCTTTTCATAAGCTCCATCTGTGTCTGTCTCTCACTGCCTCCCCCCCCCCCCCCCCCCCATGCTCTCTCAGTCTCGGGTGAGGATCTGTGCCGCTACACAGATAAGTGGCTCAAACAGCATTGGTAATATCCAAACACTTGGCTCAGACGGCCTCGTCTGAAAATACTCCCCCCTTCTCAGTCTCTCCTTTCCACAAAACCCCCTATCTCTCTGTATATTTATCTCTTCCTTTCTATCTATCATCCTCTTTCTTTCTTTCTTTCCTCCCATCTCTCTTGTCTTCTTTCCTCTTCTTTCTTTCTATTCTCTAACTCTATTCCCCGTTTTCTTATGTTCTTTCTTCCTTCTCTCTCCTCTCCTCTTCTCCCTCCTGTCTTCCCTCTCTCTCTTCTCCTCTCCTCTCCTCTTCTCCCTCCTGTCTTCCCTCTCTCTCTTCTCCTCTCCTCTCCTCTCCTCCCTCCTCTCTTCTTTCCCTCTCCAAGTCAGACACCTCCCTGAGCAGTCTTGAACATTCTATTTTTCTCCTTGAAGATGGAGCTGGGCTCCCTGAGTAGTTTGCCAGTTGAAAGGCGCCTAACCCCTGATTTTCACTTATGTGTGTGTGTGTGAGTGTGTGTGTGTTTGTGTGTGTTTGTGTGTGAGTATGTGTGAGTGTGTATGAGTTTGTGTGAGTGTGTGTAGTTTGCCAGTTGAAAGGTGTCTTACCCCTGCTTTTCACTTATTTGGTGGCCCATAACTGATCCGTGCGCTTGGAAACAAA
>NC_137920.1:78358810-78373810 GCF_963457725.1 Sprattus sprattus
GAGAACTGGAGACAAAGGTGCTATGAGAGAGCCAGACCGAGGTGAATACAGGCTGTTTGAATCCCTGTAAATTGCTTTCGGAGGTCACCGACTCTTAACTAGCAGGAAAATAATAAGAAGCAAGGAAACCATCCGACAGCGCGGTCTACCCGGCTCCTCTTGATTGGCTGGCTGAGACGTAGGCCACTGATTGGCTGACTGAAACGTAGGCTACTGGTTACTTTAGTTTTTTCTTAGTGTCCACCAAGAGCCCATGCTTTATTTTGAATGCCTTTACAGTTATATGTTACTTAACCGAATTTTTGATATGGAAAGGGAATAAAACACACTGTGGACGTACTGGAATGAACTGAATGTATTTTTCCTTTACGCTTATATCCTATTTGAGAAATGTTTGCTTGGTGAACATTTTATGTTTGCCTTCTCTGTTTGAATGAAAGTTTGGGTTTATCAATGAAACGAGTTGAGTCGAATGGGATTCGTGCTCTCAGTTGAGCGTGTGGAGAGAGACACAGAGTAAATGGCACATGGACCAATGCACTAAAACAACAACTTGATGCACACGCACACACACACACACATACACAAACACACGCACACACCCACGCTCACACACGCACACGCACATGCACACGCACTGAGACATGCTACATCTGCACCAACCAGGGACACTACCTCTGTCAGAGACTATGAGAAGAGAAGAGGAGAAAATGAGACGATAAGGAAGAGAAGAAGAGAAGAGAAGGAGAAGAGGAGAGGGAGAGAAGAGAGGAGAATGAGAAGAGAAGAAAAGCAAAGGAGGATATGGAGAACAGAAGAGAGAAAGAGGAAAAGAGAAGAGAGAAAGAGGAGAAGAGTGGTAGATGTAAGGCTCCTGAATCCTGTGAGAAGCTTCTGTCAGAGACTAGGAGAAGAGGAGAAAAGCAGACGATAAGGAAGAGAAGAAGAGAAGAGAAGAAGAGAGGAGAAGAGAGAAAGGAGAAGAGAAGAGAGAAAGAGGAGAAGAGTGGTGGATGTAAGGCTCCTGAATCCTGTGAGAAGCCCTGTATCTGGTGAGGAACCGCCCCGTATCTGGTGAGGAACCGGCCCGTATCTGTGCTGCCGTTTGGGAGAGAGCGCGAACGAGGATCCCCTGTGCGAAAGCATGTGCACCCCAGGGCTCGATATCTAGGCCACGGATTATAAATAGTCCCTGATACTTAAGTCAGCTTAGTCTCGAGACAACTAGTAACAGTTTGGCTGTTGAGAGCTGTCAAGAACCAAAGGGGACATGGCTGGCTGTCATTTAATATGTACTCACGATGACACAAACGCACCCATTTTTTGTTTTGAATCTGAACTTCTACAGATTAGTTTATAAAGTTTCAAACACCTCAAGGTCCCATCACTCTTATGTACATTAGACCATATTCCTGCCCGCTTGATTCCAGCTTTCCAGTGTGCAGTCCAATCTGATTGTGTGAGTCTGCCGCTAACGCTCCCTGTAGGAACGTCGGCGCTCCGCAGGGCTCTGTATCTAGGCCATGGATTATGAAGACTCCCAGAATATAGCATGTCTGATGATGGAGCTCAACACTCAAAGTCAACTCTGCTCTATGACTAATGTCATAAGCTTGTGAGACCACTGCTACTGAGAATGGTGTGTGTGTGTGTGTGTGTGTGTGTGTGTGTGTGTGTGAGAGAGAGAGAGAGGGAGAGAGACAGAAAGAGAAGTTCTATGACTAATGTCATAAGCTCTGTGTGTAAGCCCAATTTTAGCCTTCTTGCAACCAGTTTGAGTTATGCAGTGTGTGTATATATGTAATGTGTGTGTGTGAGTTTGAGTTACGCAGTGTGTGTATATATGTAATGTGTGTGTGTGAGTTTGAGTTACGCAGTGTGTGCATATATGTAATGTGTGTGTGAGAGTTTGAGTTACGCAGTGTGTGTATATATGTAATGTGTGTGAGTGTGAGTGTGCGTTTGAGTTATGCAGTGTGTGTATACATGTAATGTGTGTTAGTTTGAGTTATGTAGTGTGTGTATATATGTAATGTGTGTGAGTGTGAGTGTGAGATTGGCTGGCTCATCCCTGGTTGTGTGAGTGGGTAGAGGTCTGATTGGCTGGCTCCACCCTGGTTGTGTGAGTGGGTAGAGGTCTGATTGGCTGGCTCCACCCTGGTTGTGTGAGTGGGTAGAGGTCTGATTGGCTGGCTCCACCCTGGTGGTGTGAGTGGGTAGAGGTCTGATTGGCTGGCTCCATCCTGGTTGTGTGAGTGGGTAGAGGTCTGATTGGCTGGCTCCACCCTGGTTGTGTAAGTGGGTAGAGGTCTGATTGGCTGGCTCCACCCTGGTGGTGTGAGTGGGTAGAGGTCTGATTGGCTGGCTCCATCCTGGTTGTGTGAGTGGGTAGAGGTCTGATTGGCTGGCTCCACCCTGGTTGTGTAAGTGGGTAGAGTGTCTGATGTCAGAGGCTTTGAGTGCTCTTTGAGAAGACAAGTGCAGACTAATTGCAGTCCATTTGGCTTTAAATGTGTGCAGGTCTTGTATAAATAAGCTGTGTGTGAACGGAACGGAACGGAACGGAACGGAACGGAACGGAACGGAACGGAACGGAACGGAACGGAACGGAACTGAACTGAACTGAACTGACAGAGTGAAGAGCTAAATGGGCCAGTGGAGATGAGGGTTGATGTGTTAGTATTTGGCTGAACAGGTGGCCTTGCAGGTCAGTTGGAGAGATGAGATGTCTTCTGTGTTCGTACTGTGTGTGTGTGTGTGTGTGTGTGTGTGTGTGTGTGTGTGTGTTTGTGCTGTGTGTGTGTGTGTTCGTGCTGTGTGTGTGTGTGTGTTCGTGCTGTGTGTGTGTGTGTGTGTTTGCATGCAGCCTCCCACACACTCATGATTATTCATGGAGGCCTGGTATCCTTCCACTTCCTCTAGCACACACACACACACACACACACACACACACACACACACACACACAAAAATATGACCACGCATTCATCCGTTGTTACATGGTAGAGACATGCAAGCATATGCTCACGTTCATCCATGCAGACACTCACAGACACACAAAGGAGCCCTCTAGAACACACAGCTGAAGATGCCACTCTAGAACACACAGCTGAAGATGCCACTCTAGAACACACAGCTGAAGATGCCACTCTAGAACACACAGCTGAAGATGCCACTCTAGAACACACAGCTGAAGATGCCACTCTAGAACACACAGCTGAAGATGCCACTCTAGAACACACAGCTGAAGATGCCACTCTAGAACACACAGCTGAAGATGCCACTCTAGAACACACAGCTGAAGATGCCACTCTAGAACACACAGCTGAAGATGCCCCTCTAGAACACACAGCTGAAGATGCCACTCTAGAACACACAGCTGAAGATGCCCCTCTACTCTAGAACACACAGCTGAAGATGCCACTCTAGAACACACAGCTGAAGATGCCCCTCTACTCTAGAACACACAGCTGAAGATGCCACTCTAGAACACACAGCTGAAGATGCCACTCTAGAACACACAGCTGAAGATGCTACTCTAGAACACACAGCTGAAGATGCCACTCTAGAACACACAGCTGAAGAGGCCACTAGAACACACAGCTGAAGATGCCACTCTAGAACACACAGCTGAAGATGCCCCTCTACTCTAGAACACACAGCTGAAGATGGCCCTCTAGAACACACAGCTGAAGATGCTACTCTAGAACACACAGCTGAAGATGCCACTAGAACACACAGCTGAAGATGCCACTCTAGAACACACAGCTGAAGATGCCACTCTAGTCTAGAACACACAGCTGAAGATGCCCCTCTAGAACACACAGCTGAAGATGCCACTCTAGAACACACAGCTGAAGATGATTCTGCAATGTTTCTCGGCTGAATGCTTCACATTGCCATTCAGCTGATCATTTAACCATGATGGACAAAAGAGAAGAGAAGAGAAAGAGAAGAGAAGAGAAAAAGAGAAAATGCAGGGGGGCAGAAAACATATGGTAAGACATACGGAGGAAGGAAACCATATGGTAAAGACGTGGAAGAATCTCATAATACACCAGGTCACGTTCTCCTAGAAATGAGCAAAGCTATTGCTTCACACAGGATGGGTATTACAGATGAGTGATGAAGGAGAAATGGAAGGTGGTTTGGATGTTTGTCTGAATGACCCTCTATCCAATAGAAAACACTCATGTCTATCCAATCAGAAACACACACATTAGTCCAATCCGAAACCCTCATGTCTGTCTAATCACAAACGCTCTTGTCTGTCCAATCACAATCACTCTTGTCTGTCCAATCAGAAACATTAATTTCTGTCCAATCAGAAACATTCATGTCTGTCCAATCACATTCCTTATATCTCCCCTAGTAACTCTGTGTCCAATCAGACAATAGTCTGTGTGGCCAATCATAACCCTCTCATGAAGCCAGCCCTCTGTCTGTCTACGTAGAAGTGGGAGCGCTTCAGAAGCCATGTTTGTCTTCCACTGATGGTGAGAAGCTTTTAGATAACTCATACAGTTATTATAGTGTTGTTAAAGGGATGATTAACTCATAAAGTTATTATAGTGTTGTTAAAGGGATGATTAACTCATAAAGTTATTATAGTGTTCATAAAGAGATGATCATAGTGTTGTTAAAGGGATGATCATAGTGTTGTTAAAGGGATGGTCATAGTGTTGATTAAGGGATGATCATAGTGTTGTTAAAGGGATGGTCATAGTGTTGTTAAAGGGATGATCATAGTGTTGTTAAAGGGATGATCATAGTGATGTTAAGGGGATGATCAAAGTGATGTTAAGGGATGATCATAGTGTTGTTAAAGGGATGATCATAGTGATGTTAAGGGGATGATCATAGTGTTAAAGGGATGATCATAGTGTTGTTAAAGGGATGATTAACTCATACAGTTATTATAGTGTTGTTAAAGGGATGATCATAGTGTTGTTAAAGGGATGATTAACTCATACAGTTATTATAGTGTTCATAAAGAGATGATCATAGTGTTGTTAAAGGGATGATCATAGTGTTGTTAAAGGGATGGTCATAGTGTTGATAAAGGGATGATTAACTCATACAGTTATTATAGTGTTGTTAAAGGGATGGTCATAGTGTTGATAAAGGGATGATTAACTCATACAGTTATTATAGTGTTGTTAAAGGGATGATTATAGTGTTGTTAAAGGGATGATTAACTCATCCAGTTATTATAGTGTTGGGATAGGGATGATCATAGTGTTGTTAAAGGGATGATCATAGTGTTGTTAAAGGGATGATTAACTCATACAGTTATTATAGTGTTGGGATAGGGATGATCATAGTGTTGTTAAAGGGATGATTATAGTGTTGTTAAAGGGATGAATGTCTTGTGTGCCAGATATAATCTATGCAGCTGCATGACTGAGATCTCACGCTGTGCTGTTTGTTTTTGGAGACGAGGCTTATCCTGATGAGCCCTCGGCGCCATGATACACACGCAGACACACACACAGAGACACACACACACACACATCCTGATGAGCCCTCGGCGTCATGATACACACGCAGATACTGATGAGCCCTCTGAGCCGTGAGACACGCGCAAGGAGAAAACAAAGCGAGGAGTGTGTGTGTGTGTGTGTGTGTGTGTGTGTGTGTGTGTGTGTGTGTGTGTGTGTGTGTGTGTGTATACTGAGGACGAGAAAAACAAAAACAAAGCCACCAGTGTGTGAGTGTGTGTGTCTAGAAAAAACACACAAAACAAAACAAAATAAACCACAGGGAAAGGAGTGTCTGTAAGTGTGTGTGTGTGAGAGTGTATGTGTCTCTCTGTGTGTGTGTGTGTGGGTGTGTGTGAAGCTGAGATTATTAGCTTGTGTCTGACAGCTGCAGGCTCGTGCCAGTACAACCCCAGCCAGCCTGGTGCCCGCTTGATACACACCTGCACCTACACACTCCTCATGACACACACCTGCACCTACACACTCCTCATGACACACACCTGCACCTACACACTCCTCTTGACACACACCTGCACCTACACACTCCTCATGACACATACCTGCACCTACACACTCCTCTTGATACACACCTGCACCTACACACTCCTCATGACACACACCTGCACCTACACACTCCTCATGACACACACCTGCACCTACACATTCCTCATGACACACACCTGCACCTACACACTCCTCTTGATACACACCTGCACCTACACACTCCTCATGACACACACCTGCACCTACACACTCCTCATGACACACACCTGCACCTACACATTCCTCATGACACACACCTGCACCTACACACTCCTCTTGATACACACCTGCACCTACACACTCCTCATGACACACACCTGCACCTGCACACTCCTCATGACACACACCTGCACCTGCACCTACACACTCCTCATGACACACACCTGCACCTGCACCTACACACTCCTCATGACACACACCTGCACCTACACACTCCTCATGACACACACCTGCACCTACACACTCCTCATGACACACACCTGCACCTACACACTCCTCATGACACACACACCTGCACCTACACACTCCTCATGATACACACCTGCACCTACACACTCCTCATGCCCAGCGGGCACATACCTGCACCTACACACTCCTCATGACACACACCTGCACCTGCACACTCCTCATGACACACACCTGCACCTGCACACTCCTCATGACACACACCTGCACCTACACACTCCTCATGATACACACCTGCACCTGCACACTCCTCATGACACACACCTGCACCTACACACTCCTCATGACACACACACCTGCACCTGCACACTCCTCATGACACACACCTGCACCTGCACACTCCTCATGACACACACCTGCACCTACACACTCCTCATGACACACACCTGCACCTACACACTCCTCATGCCCAGCGGGCACATACCTGCACCTACACACTCCTCATGACACACACCTGCACCTACACACTCCTCATGATGACACACACCTGCACTGCCCAGCCCAGCCCAGCCCAGCCCAGCTCTCTCCCCAGCCCAGCCCAGCCCAGCCCAGCCCAGCCCAGCCCAGCCCAGCCCAGCCCAGCCCAGCTCTCTCCCCAGCCCAGCCCAGCCCAGCCCAGCCCAGCCCAGCCCAGCCCAGCCCAGCCCAGCCCAGCCCAGCCCAGCTCTCTCCCCAGCCCAGCCCAGTCCAGCCCAGCCCAGCCCAGTCCAGTCCGGTCCAGCCTCCACATTAACGTTAAAATGTTTGTTTATGTTTCTTTTGTGTGCACCAACTCCTAGCATTACTGTGTAAGTGCGCTTGCCCATGTCCACTTGCCTTGTCTAATGCTATGTGCATTCACAGTTCTATTGTTTTCTTCTGAAAGAGGACACCAAAAATAAATCAATCTCGAGATTTGAAATGGAAGAGCTCAGCTTAGGCTAGAAGAAACGAGAAGTGCTTTAGCTGGAGCGAGAGTCATTAGCTTCCACTCTTCTTTTTAACTAAGAATATGAAAGAGGAGTCAGAGCTCATTAGACACCAGTTCTCATTGATGTGAGATGTGAAAGAGCTTCTCAACATCACACACACACACACACACACAGAGAGACACACACATACACACTAAGACACACACACACACAAACACACACACACACACACGCACACGCACACGCGCAGACAGACAGACAGGCACACAGACAGACACACAGACACACAGACAGACACACAGACAGACACACAGACACACAGACACACTGACACACACAAAGACACACATGCACGCACACACACACACACACACACACCCTAACACGTACACAATGAGAGAGCTTTTTTGAAGCACAATGCAGAGACTAACGCACAAATGCAGACACGCTCATGTAAATTATTTTGGTCTGCACCCATTTCACTTAAACATATGCAGTTTACACACACACACACACACACACACACACACACACACACACACACACTCAGGCACGCACACACACACGCTCACACACACACACACACACTCAGGCACGCACACACACACGCTCACACACACACACACACACACACACCTACTCTCAGGTGTCATAGTCTTTTAACTGCAGGCATTTCAGCAGCTCTGTGCATTCTTAGGTGTCGTGACTGCATTGTAAATTAAAATAGTTACACAACATGTACACACTAACACACACACACACACACACACACACACACACACAACCACACACACACACAGCCAAATTCCCAGATGTAGAGCAGTATGAATAATGGAACAGAGACGAGCTGGACTTTAATTCTTTAAAATGCTTTGGGAAACACACCAGTGTGACAACACGTGTGCACACACACACACACACACACACACACACACACACACACATATATATATACACATACACACACACACTCTCACACACACATATGCACACAGATACACACACCTAGTGACTTTTTACACACACACCTCCCACACACGCCTTACACATACACTCATACAGACACACGCACTCACACACAACCTTGAGATGTGAATATTTAATGTCCTACATGGAATAACATGGTTGCATAACGCTGTATGTCTTGATATATATATCCCTTACCCATAACGCTGTATGTCTTGATATATATATCCCTTACCCATAACGCTGTATGTCCAGATATATATATATATATACCGCTGGCACGTGGACACGTGTATGCTGGGAGACGGAAATGTGTATGGCTTCTCAGTGTGTGTGTGTGTGTGTGTGTGTGTGTGTGTGTGTGTTTGTGTATACACGTGTTTAAGAGAGAATAATCTGTATTTTGGAGGCAAAGCCTCTTTCATGAGAGAGTTTGTTTTGGTAATGAAATAAAAAGCCAATGCATTTTGCTCATCCCCACTAAACTGTTCTGCTCAATGTCCACTCAATGTCTATTCAATGTCTACTCAATGTCTACTCAATGTCTACTCAATGTCTACTCAATGTCTACTCAATGTCTACTCAATTTCTACTCAATGTCTACTCAATTTCTACACTTATGATTCATCTTATATCCATATTGTGTGCCAGCCTATTTACTGTCATATAGATAAACGCCATCATTTACATGCTTCACAGTTCTGCTTATCCGTATAATAGCTACCTCTTGAGCACACTGGATCCCAACTAAACTGTTCTACAACCAAAACTTTGAATGCTGACACTCTCAATGTATGTGTGTGTCACATGTACTGTATCTGCATGTACCCTTGAGTTTGTGTGTGTGTCACATGTATCCTTGAGTGTGTGTATGCCGCATGTACCCTTGAGTGTGTGTGTGTGTTCGTGTCACATGTACCCTTGAGTGTGTGTATGCCGCATGTACCCTTGAGTGTGTGTGTGTGTGTGTGTCACATGTATCCTTGAGTGTGTGTGTGTGTTACATGTATCCTTGAGTGTGTGTATGCCGCATGTACCCTTGAGTGTCTGTGTGTGTGTGTCACATGTATCCTTGAGTGTGTGTGTGTGTGTGTGTGTGTGTTACATGTATCCTTGAGTGTGTGTATGCCGCATGTATCCTTGAGAGTGTGTATGCCGCATGTATCCTTGAGTGAGTGTGTGTGTGTCACATGTATCCTTGAGTGTGTGTATGCCGCATGTACCCTTGAGTGTGTGTGTGTGTGTGTCACATGTATCCTTGAGAGTGTGTATGCCGCATGTATCCTTGAGTGTGTGTGTGTGTCACATGTATCCTTGAGTGTGTGTGTGTGTCACGTGTATCTTTGAGTGTGTGTATGCGCCGGAAGTATTTTTGTAATTTGTGTTGCTGCTTAAAGTTTCTTCCTGTTGAAAGGGAGTCTTCCCTCCTACTGTGGCCTTGTGTGCGTGTGCGTGTGCGGGTGCGTGTGCGTGTGCGTGCGCGTGCGTGTGCATGTGCGTGTGCGTGTATGTATATATGTGTGTGCGTGCGTGCGTGTGTGCGTGTGTGCGCGTGTGCGCGTGTGTGCGTGTGCGCGTGTGTGAGTGTGTGAGTGTGAGTGTGAGTGTGTGTGCGTGTGTGTGTGTGTGTGTGTGCGCATGTGTGTGTGCGTGTGTGCATGTGTGTGTGGGTGGGTGCTACAATGCCCTGTCCTTGAAGCCCAGCCTGAAGATTTGAGCTGTTGTCCTCGTCTCATTTAGAAGAGTGTGTGTGCTGCGAGGTGTTTTCACCTCTGAGTGTGTGTGTGTGTGTGTGTGTGTGTGTTTCTGTGTGTGTGTGCGTGCGTGTGTGTGTGTGTGTGTGTGTGTGTGTGTGTGTGTGCGTGCGTGTGTGTGTGTGTGTGTGTGTGTGTGTGTGTTGTGTTTCTGTGTGTGGGTAAGAGAGGGCACATGAAATGTTGTGAAAAGAGAGAGCCATTTTACTTTATGTGTAGGCAACACACACACACCCTGCCAAGGACAACCCCTTCCTCCCCTGCCACTTCAGACCTCCTTAAGACGCTGTGACCACAATCATACATGTGAGCAAACACACACGTAAATATACACACATACATGTGAGCAAACACACGCAGGCACGCAGGCACGCAGACAGGCAGACACACAGACACACAGACACACAGACACACACACACCCAAGACCTTTCAGAGAAAATATTATTCTACTGCACTCTAAGGGTTTGGTTTACAAAAACACACACAAACACAAACGTGTGCCCTCACACACACCCACACACACACACACATCAACACATATACACACACACAAAATGATTCAACAGCAAATTCTTTTTTTTGTTTGGTTACACAAACAAACAAACAAACAAACAAACAAACAAACACAGACACAAACACACAAACACACATTGAAGCATTTTCTTCTGTTCTCTTTGTTCTCAAAAACATGCATACAGCTTTGGGTCCACAATCACACAATCACACACATGCATTCACTTTCAAATCATTCATTAGGATCATACACCCCAACAGCCTTTGACAACCCAACAGATAAACAAACACCCGTGGACACACACACACACAAACACACACACACACACACACACACACAAGCACACACACCCCAATTAACATGCACATAGGAGTTCAGTGCAGCCCTGTACCCTCTCAGAACAGAACACAGACACACAGCTCTCTGAGTGATGATGCAGATGGACAGCACGTGTGTGTGTGTGTGTGTGTCTGTTTGTGTGTGTGTGTGTGTGTCTGTGTGTGTGTGCGTGTGTTTGTGTGTGTGTGTGTGTGTGTGTGAGTGTGTGTGTGTGTCTGTGTGTGTGTATGTGTGTGTGTGATATGAGTAGGACAGTGGTCCTGTGTGTGTGTGTGTGTCTGTGTGTGTGTGTCTGTGTCTGTGTGTGTTTGTGTCTGTGTCTGTGTGTGTGTGTGTGTGTGTCTGTGTGTGTGTGTGTACCTGCCCCTAGGGAGGCACTGTTCTGGGCATGGTCCTTGTCTGAACACATTAAAGATGGTCCGCCTGAACTCCACGCCCACTGCATGTATTAAAAGTGTTCAGAGGAACAAGCTCTCATGATTTATGCCAGATGCTCATGATGTTTAGCCAGATATGCTCTTTTAACCACACACACACACACACACACACACACACACACACACACACACCTTAAAGGCTCTTTAAACCAGCCACACATGCAGTCAAGAGTGAATATGTTCTTCATTGTGTTGGGTCTCATGAATATCACCTTAAAGGCTCTCCTCATGAATATCACCTTAAAGGCTCTCCTCATGAATATCACCTTAAAGGCTCTCCTCATGAATATCACCTTAAAGGCTCTCCTCGTGAATATCACCTTAAAGGCTCTCCTCGTGAATATCACCTTAAAGGCTCTCCTCATGAATATCACCTTAAAGGCTCTCCTCATGAATATCACCTTAAAGGCTCTCAGCTCAGATTCACAATGGATGATGGGTAAAATAACTCACTCCAGTCAGGATGGAACAAAAGGAAACATGATAACTAATGTATGAGAGACAAACAATAACAAAACTACCACTTCCCCCAGGGAGAGAACCCTCTTTTGGAGCGCAACATTCACATTTTGTGTCGGTAAAAGGGTCGTCCTGGAACTCTTCTTGTTCTAGAGTTACTCGGGTTGGAATTCTGCTGAGCCATTTGGAGCCCCGGATAGAGTTCCCTTAGGAACCACGGAGGAGAGAGAGAGTTCCATCCTGGAACCACGGAGGAGAGAGAGAGTTCCCTTAGGAACCACGGAGGAGAGAGAGAGTTCCATCCTGGAACCACGGAGGAGAGAGAGAGTTCCCTTAGGAACCACGGAGGAGAGAGAGAGAGTTCCATCCTGGAACCACGGAGGAGAGAGAGAGTTCCCTTAGGAACCACGGGGGAGAGAGAGAGAGTTCCATCCTGGAACCACGGAGGAGAGAGAGAGTTCCCTTAGGAACCACGGAGGAGAGAGAGAGAGTTCCATCCTGGAACCACGGAGGAGAGAGAGAGAGTTCCATCCTTGCAAAGCCAATTTACCACTGGACTGTTTGTCTTTCTTACTCTGTGTGGAGGAAAAGACGTCGGCGCGTGAGGCTCATCCTGACGGGCTTGTGTAAAGAGGCGGCCTTTTGTGTGGCGCGAGACAGATGGCTGTGTGTGACTGGCCACAGTGTGTGTGTGTGTGTGTGTGTGAGAGAGGGAGTGTGTATGTGTGAGTGTGTGTGTGTGTGTGTGTGTGTGTGTGTGTGTGGCCACAGGGACGGGAGAACTAAGGGCTCATTCAGGCCCAGATGTATGAAGGCCACGGCGCTGGAACGGAACACTGGGAGGGAGAGGGGGAAGATGACACCATCTGTCAGAGCAAGAGAGGAAGAGAGGAAGAGAGAGAGAGAGAGAGAGAGAGAGAGAGGGAGGGAGAGAGAGAGAGAGAGAGAGAGGGAGCGCATAAGGGAGATGAAGAAAGAGAGAGAGAAAGCGAGGGAGGGAGGGAGGAGATAAGGAGAGGGAGCGAGCGAGGGAGGAGATTTGAATGTCAACACACTTCGTCATATGCCATAGAGTGGACGGAAATACAGCAGGAGACAAATACCAGCTCCACTGTCAACGGCACAAGACGGCTCTTAATGGTCAAAGTGTGTGTGTCTGTGTGTGTGTCTGTGTGTGTGTGTGTGTGCGTGTGTGTGTGTGTGTGTGTGTGGGAGCTTGCGTTAGCATTTTCAATCCTCAGAAGTGTTGTAATTTAAACTATTTAAACTAATAAAAATAAATCGGTTGTACTATCTAATTATTCTGTTCAGACATTTTGTTTCAGGCAAGACTCCTCGTGAGCGAACAGAGTTAGAATTCCTAAGTGAACGGAACGGACCGGAGCGGAACACACTTAAAGGGAATGATGCTGGTCAAAGGGGTCGTGTTCTAGCTCAGGACCAAGGGTCTGGACTGCACACACACACACACACACACACACACACACACACACACACACACACAGGGGTCGTGTTCTAGCTCGGGACCAAGGGTCTGGACTGCACACACACACACACACACACACACACACACACACACACACACACACACACACACACACACACACACAGGGGTCGTGTTATAGCTCGGGACCAAGGGTCTGGACTGCACTCCCAACACGTCCCACCCATCTGAACTCCCCCCCACCCCCCCCAGCAGCCAATCAAAACGCCCTCAGCACATCAGGGACGGCTGATTGGCTGAGAGGCAGGTTCCCTCGTGATAACCTCACAGAGGGGTGGGGGGGGTTGTGTGTGCAGAGCAAACGATGAAGAGAGAGGTGGAAAGGGGATGGAGGGGAAGATAAAAATAGAGAAAGAAGAAAACAGGGTGCAGAAAGGGAGGAGGGGGGAGAGAGAGGAGAGAAAGATCTTTCCTCATCTTTTTCTCTCCCCATCTCGTCTCCCGCTCCATCTTTTTTTCTCTTTCCCCTTGTCCTCTTTCTCTCCATCTCTCTCTCTCCCATCTCCTCCTCTCTATCTCCATCTCTCTCTCCCCATCTCCTCCTCTCTATCTTCATCTCTCTCTCTCTCCCATCTCCTCCTCTCTATCTCCATCTCTCTCTCCCCATCTCCTCCTCTCTATCTCCCTCTCTCTCTCTCCCATCTCCTCCTCTCTATCTCCATCTCTCTCTCTCCCTATCCCCTCCTCTCTAACCCCCCCCTCTCTCTCTCTCTCTCTCCCATCTCCTCCTCTCTATCTCCATCTCTCTCTCTCCCTATCCCCTCCTCTCTAACCCCCCCCTCTCTCTCTCTCTCTCTCCCATCTCCTCCTCTCTATCTCCATCTCTCTCTCCCCATCTCCTCCTCTCTCTTCCCCCATCTCCTCCTCTCTATCTCCATCTCTCTCTCCCCATCTCCTCCTCTCTAACCCCCCCCCTCTCTCTCTCTCTCTCTCCCCATCTCCTCCTCTCTATCTCCATCTCTCTCTCTCCCCATCTCTCTCTCTCTCTCTCTCCCATCTCCTCCTCTCTATCTCCATCTCTCTCTCTCCCTATCCCCTCCTCTCTAACCCCCCCCCTCTCTCTCTCTCTCCCTCCATCTCATCTTTCTCTCACCCCCCCCTTCTCTCTCATTTCATCTTCCCTAACTCCATCTCTCTCTCTCCCTCCCTCTCTCTCTCTCCCTCCCTCTCTCTCTCTCTCTCTCTCTCTCTCTCTATCTCTCTCTCTCTCCCTCCTTCAGTCCCTCTTAAGGCTGAGTGTCAGTTGGCTGCTCTCAGTCTGACACAGTAATTGGAGGGACAGGGAAGTGGCGGGTGTGAGTGTGTGTGTGTGTGTGTTTGTGTGTGTGAGGCAGTAGTGTGGGCAGCCGTGTGTGTGTGTGTGTGTGTGTGTGTGTGTGACGAGGAAACGGCGGGTCCTTGGCAGAGTCCTGCTGCCCCTTTGTGTGCCTGCCATTACTGAGCCCATTGTGTGTCTGTGACTGAGTGTGTGTCTCCCTGGGTAGTCTCTCACACACATCCTAGTAAGAGCTCTGTAGACAGGTGTGTGTGCGTATGTATGTGTGCATGTTTGTGTGAGAATACCTGAGGTAGTGTGTGTGTGTGTGTGTGTGTGTGTGTGTATGTATGTATGTGTGCATGTTTG
>NC_137920.1:78381310-78390412 GCF_963457725.1 Sprattus sprattus
GTGTTCAGAGGTGTGGTGTGTTCAGGTAGAGAGAGGTGTGGTGTGTTCAGGTGGGCAGAGGTGTGGTGTGTTCAGGTAGACAGAGGTGTGGTGTGTTCAGGTAGAGAGAGGTGTGGTGTGTTCAGGTGGGCAGAGGTGTGGTGTGTTCAGGTGGGCAGAGGTGTGGTGTGTTCAGGTAGACAGAGGTGTGGTGTGTTCAGGTAGACAGAGGTGTGGTGTGTTCAGGTAGAGAGAGGTTCATTTAGCCTCTAGTGAGGACACAGACAGAGACAAACCATCAGGGAAGACTAAGACAAAAACCACGGATGCTCATGAATCATTTTGAGTGAGTTTTACGTTTGTCTTGAAAGACAGCTAGAGCCAAAGAGAGATAGGTGAGAGAGGGGGAGAGAGACAGAAAGAGAGAGAGGTGAGAGAGAAAAAGAGAGAGAGTTGAGAAAGAGATGAGGAGAGAGGAGAGCGGGAGTGAGAGGGAGAGAGTGAGAGGGAGAGAGGGAGAGAGAGAGGTGAGTTCAGCACACATGAAATATACATGTCCTCTCAGAAAGAGAAACTAAAATAGAAGCCTTGCTGCTATGCGTTGTTAGGCAGGTTGGTGGTTGAAGACTTGCTGCTATGAGTGTTGGTAAGCCTTGCTGCTATGAGTATTGGGAAGTCGTGTGTGTGTGTGTGTGTGTGTGTGTGTGAGGGAGGGAGAGAGAAAGAGACAAAGAGAGAGAGAGAGGAAGGGATGTGGGCGACTTAAGAGCATGGTGTACTGCACAGGAGTGAACCGGCACGTGTTCATGTTTTAGAAAACAGGTATCTGAGTATTAGAGTCTGTGGACACACACACATACACACACACACAAGCCCCTTATACATGCGTCAATGTAAAGCTGTTACATCGCGTCTGCACCATAGAAACTCGCGAACGTGTTACAATTGCCTCATGTATAAGGGGTCTAGATGTGAACCGTTCGTTTTTCCGCCGATCGTCTGAGCCT
The DNA here is from genome assembly GCF_963457725.1 of Sprattus sprattus. NCBI lineage: Eukaryota > Metazoa > Chordata > Actinopteri > Clupeiformes > Clupeidae > Sprattus > Sprattus sprattus. Next base: position 78,382,297 of record NC_137920.1, read on the forward strand.
TTCGAGAGAGGTGGTTTACCACGATCGTTCGGCTCAGAAAAGGGCGTGTCAAATCAGGCCGATGTGTCATGGGGGAGTTGGTGCGTGACTGGGGGGGGAGACGGTGACAGGAGGCTAGAAAGTTAGATGCTAGAAAGTTCTTGCCTGATCTTGAAAGGAGACTGATCCAATAGGCTAGTAGGCCTACAATTTTTTATCAGTAATAAAACGCAATTTGGTACACCATTTTAATATGGTAATATAGCCTACTGTTTTTTGCAAAATGAAAGAAAGCATATTTAGGAAACGCCACTGGAGCCTATTAATTCTGAAATTTCACCACATTGTAGGCTATATACTGTAACAACCCCAACACTTGCCTGCTTCCCTTGCAAATCAAAGTTTTCCGACTATTTTTCTTACCTTCTTTCTTAGCTGTTGATGTTACTGAGCTAGAAGTTTAACTTGTTCTGAACATCTCGCGCTGCCAATGCCCAATCTCACTTTGAGTCAAATCACTCCATCATCTCTTTGAAATTCCTTATTCCACGAGTGGTAGGCTACAATGACTGGCTGTTTTAAAATATAACTAATAGCCTAACAAAACAAAATTACCCAGGCAGTTTCATCTTCGAGACGTTAAGGCTTCTTCCAATACTGACAGCTGACTCATAGCTTGCAGGTTTGCTTCCGTTAGTGTGTGTGTGTGTGTGTGTGTGTGTGTGTGTGTGTGAGATAGAGACAGAGAGGACTCAGTAAAACATCGGAAAACACCGTGTCTCGTAAGCCTTAAGCTATCAATCACCCCCACAATGAAATATGCCATTACAGTCGCGACAAACTTCTTGGCATTGTGATGCGCCCAAAAGGCAAGCTATAAACGTAGCCATCCTAATGTAACCAAAATATACCTCTGCTGATATGCCTAACCTTCGTGTTATTTAGAATTTGTCTTAGCACTGTGCAGGAATAAAAAAGCATCTACAGTGTCAGGATTCAGACGAGAGCGCCTGGCTTTTATAACGCGCCCTGCTGCACTGAAGGAGCGCTCACTCGCAGCACTTGTTGCTGGAACGCATATAATTCGTTTTGCAAGGTGCTGTAGTCGTGGGAACGAACGACTGGCCTTGTTTCTCCCAAAAGGAAAGTAGATTTTCCTCTGCTGATCCCGCGTCTATATGGAAGTTTGTAGAGAGAATGCGAGGGAGTAAAATGCTCCGCACCGTTGCACCGTTGTCCCTCCCTGTATCTGCTCCAGCCGCACCATTTTACTTGCAATGTGAATCATTTAATTTAAATATGCTTATTGCCATTTGTTTCACCTTAATCATTTTCTACAAACATGATATGCTATGTATGGTGTAGTAGACTGAGACTCTATTCACTACTGCACAAAAACTAGACACGTTTGCAAAACTAGACGTTTGCAATGAAGTAGGTAAAACAACTTTCGCCGATATCTCCGTAAGGGAGATGGGTTGTGTGCTCAAATTTCCTGGGATCAAAGAAGACGTTAGTATTCATGTGCAAACTAAAAATCACGTCTCAGGATTGCTGCGCATGCAAGTTATTTCGGGTGTCTCAACTGTAACTAATACCACTGTCAAATAATTATGAGTCCAGTAAAAGACGGAGCAAACACAGTTTTCTACCGTTGTTGAAACACATCCACGCGTAGACTCGTTTTCTTTCCATCCGAGAGTGGTTATTCAAAGAAAATATTAAGAACTATATGCTGATAGAAAGAAGGGAACTTTAAGCCACTACACTGCCTGTGCACGATGAAGATCCATGTTGATGTTGTTAGTAAACAAACCAGGTGGGAGCACATCTCCGTGGTCTTTGCGTATGCCCGAGGCAATGTAAACGCTTCACATTTTGCACATGTAAACACGTAACGACAAGAGCCGTTTCCCTTGAAAATTTCCACACCTACACGCGAATACGATACGATAAACTGTTCTGATCACATTGGCACATGTATTAGGGCCTACACAGACACACACACAGATTAGTTATCTTAGTAGTGGAGGCACTGATCAAGCATTAAAGAAAACGGTACTAGAAGAAAGACAGACAGACAGACAGGCAGGAAAAGGGAGAGACAGGCACACAGACAGAGACACAGAGAGTCAGAGATACAGAGAGAGGGAATAAGTGGTCTTTAAGCAGACATAGAGATGGAGAGAGAGAGAGAGAGAGAGAGAGAGAGAGAGAGAGAGAGAGAGAGAGAGAGAGAGAGTGAGAGAGAATACGTGATCTTTCAGCACGCTGTTCCCTCAGATCTCTCCAGAGCGTCTGGGCAGTGCCGTGCAGAAGAGAGCACTAGGAGAGAGGGGGAGAGAGACAGAAAGACATAAAGACAGAGACAGAGACAGAGACAGAGACAGAGACAGAGAGACACAGACACAGACACAGACAGAGAGAGAGACAGAGAGACAGAGAGAGAGACAGAGAGAGAGAGAAAGACAGAGACACAGAGAGACAGAGACAGAGACAGAGAGAGATAAAGACAAAGACAGAGACAGAGACAGAGACAGAGAGACAGAGAAAGACAGAGACAGAGACAGAGAGACAGAGAGAGATAAAGACAGAGACAGAGACAGAGACAGAGGCAGAGAGAGAGACAGAGAGAGAGAGAAAGACAGAGACAGAGACAGAGAGAGAGAAAGACAGAGACAGAGACAGAGTCAGAGACAGAGACAGAGGCAGAGAGAGAGACAGAGAGAGAGAGAAAGACAGAGACAGAGACAGAGACAGAGAGAGAGAAAGACAGAGACAGAGACAGAGAGAGATAAAGACAAAGACAGAGACAGAGTCAGAGACAGAGACAGAGACAGAGACAGAGACAGAGACAGAGAGACAGAGAAAGACAGAGACAGAGACAGAGAGAGACAGCCGTGCAGAAGAGAGCAGGCATTAGTAATTTGCTCCCAACCGCTAGCAGATGTTTCATGTCAGCCCATCTTCATTTCCCCCTCAACAAATGTTACGCATGGAGCCCTGTGCCCAGATTAAACCATGAAAGCCTGATCTGTGTGTGTGTGTGTGTGTGTGTGTGTGTGTCTGTGTCTGTGTGTGGGTGTCTGAGTGTGTGTCTGTGTGTGGGTGTCTGTTTGTGTGTCTGTGTGTGTGTCTGTGTGTGTGTGTGTGTGTGTGTGTGTGTGTGTGTGTCTGTGTGTGTGTGTGTGTCTGTGTGTGTGTCTGTGTGTGTGTCTGTGTGTGTGTGTGTCTGAGTGTGTGTGTGCGTGTGTGTGTAGCCTCGGGGATACTGGCTCAGTGGTGGCACTTGTGAAATGACCGTTCCCTTATCATGTGATGTGACGCTGGTGTGTCTTGCCTGGGTGGCCTACTTTCACTCTCACACACACACACACACACAGACACACACACACACACACACACACACACACACACACACTCAGACACACACACACACATACTTTCTTAACTCTGGCCAGACCCCTCCCAAGAATTACCCAGAATGCAGTGCGTCACAGTAAAAGCCTAGTAGCTTTGCAAAGCTTCCGATAGATGAAACTAAGATGTCCAGCCTCCTTCGATTCTCACTCACTCACTCACTCACTCACTCACTCACTCACACACTCACACACTCACTCACTCACTCACACACACACACTCACTCACTCACTCACTCACTCACTCACTCACTCACTCACTCACTCACTCACTCACTCACTCTCTGTCTCTCCCTCTCAATCACTCACTGTAACTGTCTGTTTGTCTCTCTCTCACTCACTCACTCTCTCTGTCTCTCTCACTCACTCACTCACTCACTCACTAACTCTCTGTCTCTGTCCCTCTCTCTCAATCACTCACTTTAACTGTCTGTTTGTCTCTCTCTCACTCACTCACTCTCTCTGTCTCTCTCACTCACTCACTCACTCACTCACTCACTCACTCACTCACTAACTCTCTATCTCTGTCCCTCTCTCTCAATCACTCACTGTAACTGTCTAAATCTCTTACTTTGTCCTATTTTAATGTCCCTTTATCTTTCTCTCTTTCCTATACTCTCTCTCATCCTTTACGTAACCCTCTCTGTCCCTTTGTCTCTCTCCCTCTCTGTCCCTCTGTCTCTCTCCCTCTCTGTCCCTCTCCCTCTCTGTCTCTCTCCCTCTCTGTCTCTCTCCCTCTCTGTCTCTCTCCCTCTCTGTCCCTCTCCCTCTCTGTCCCTCTCCCTCTCTGTCCCTCTCCCTCTCTGTCCCTCTCCCTCTCTGTCCCTCTCCCTCTCTGTCCCTCTCCCTCTCTGTCCCTCTCCCTCTCTGTCCCTCTCCCTCTCTGTCCCTCTCCCTCTCTGTCTCTCTCCCTCTCTGTCCCTCTCTGTCCCTCTCCCTCTCTGTCCCTCTCCCTCTCTGTCTCTCTCCCTCTCTGTCTCTCTCCCTCTCTGTCTCTCTCCCTCTCTGTCCCTCTCCCTCTCTGTCCCTCTCCCTCTCTGTCCCTCTCCCTCTCTGTCTCTCTCCCTGTCTCTGTGTCTCTCTCCTTCGTTCGGTGACCCATTTTCCTGACATTTTCGGGATGTGAGGTGAGAGGGACTGAGAGACCCCCCCCCTCTCCGTGGAGTTAGACTGATTAGGCCAGCTCACACATTTACATAAGGACACGTACAGCTATTCATCACACACTCATCAAAATGCACGCACGCACACACACACTCACACACACACACACACACACAGTTATGCAGTCTCTCTCTCTTTCATCCAAAAAAAGGATGCAAGCACCCGTCTCATCACAGAGCAGCTGGTGCCAAACAGCCCAGCATCTCCGTCTCTGCAGGAAGAGTCTGAGATATGCCAGATGACACACACACACACACGCACGCACGCACGCACGCACGCACACACACATTTGTGTGAGCTCATACTATATACATAATAATTGTCAGATTTGCACGCATGACACACTGCAACGCACACGTGCATATATAGAGGTGACACAGGACACACACACAGGCCTGAGCTCGCAGTTCATTTATTCTCTGATTTTTCCCATCCTGGATCGTCCCTCCCCCAGGAACCCCCAGGAACCCCCAGGATCCCCCAGGAGCAGTGGGCAGCTTGTAAGCGCCCAGGACCAGGTGAAGTGAACTGTCCATCTTTGGCAAGGACATGTGTTGGGGCTTAGTGGAGGAAAACTCTTGTGAACACGGGGAGAACATGCAACTCCACACAGAAAGGCCTGGGAGATAGCCCATCTGAGCACTGGACACACACACACACACACACACACACACACACACCACACAGAAAGGCCTGGGAGATAGATAGCCCACCTGAGCACTGGACACACACACCACACAGAAAGGCCTGGGAGATGAAGTGCTGAAGGGGTCAGCTCTTTCATTTACATAAGGACATGTACAACTATTTCACACACACACACACACACACACACACACACACACACACACACACACACACACACACACAGTTATGTAGGGGCCAACAGCGCCCCACGCTGGAATCGAACCCTTGACCTTCTTGCTGTGAGGCGGCCGTGCAAGCACCTGAGCCACCGTGCCACATATGTGTGAGTGTGTGTGTGTGTTGTATGACATCGTGTTCAAGTGTGTGTGTTTCTGTTGTAGTGTGTGTGTGTGTGTGTGTGTGTGTGTATGTCTGTGTTCTGCCCGTCATATTTAAATGAGTCTGCTGGAAGCCATGGGAGTCTGAGATCACTAATGAAGATGGATGGTAGGATAAGCACACACAGATCTTTCAATATCACTCAAGGGCCATGTGTGTGTGTGTGAGAAAGAGAGAGGACAGAGAAAGAGAGTGTGTTTTTATGATAGAGAAAGTACATGCGTGTATGTGTGCGAAAGAGAGAGAGAGAGAGAGAGAGAGAGAGAGAGAGAGAGAGAGAGAGAGAGAGAGAGAAAGAGAGTGTGTTTTTATGATAGAGAAAGTACATGCGTGTATGTGTGCGAAAGAGAGAGAGAGAGAGAGAGAGAAAGAGAGTGTGTTTTTATGATAGAGAAAGTACATGCGTGTATGTGTGCGAAAGAGAGAGAGAGAGAGAGAGAGAAAGAGAGAGAAAGAGAGTGTGTTTTTATGATAGAGAAAGTACATGCGTGTATGTGTGCGAAAGAGAGAGAGAGAGAGAGAGAGAAAGAGAGAGAGAGAGAGGGAAAGAGAGAGAGAGAGAGAGAGAGAAAGAGAGAGAGAGAGAGGGAAAGAGAGAGAGAGAGAGAGAGAGAGAGAGAGAAAGAGAGAGTTTGTAGGCCACAGTGGTCTCATTGCAGAGCGACACACATTAGAATGAGATGTTCATATATGTTGATTCTTTTCTCTCTCTCTCTCTCTCTCCATCTTCTCTCTCTTTCCATCCTCTCAATTTCTGTGCTCTGCTGACAGTCTGAACTGCCATCATCTATGCATTACTCTGGAGCTGCTCTGAGTGAATGTGTGTGTGTGTGTGTGTGTGTGTGTGTGGTGTGTGTGTGTTGTATGCATTACTCTGGAGCTGCTCTGAGTGAATGTGAGCTGGAGTTTCAAAATCCGACCGACACACACACACACACACACACACACACACACACACACACACACACACACACACACACACACACACACACACACACACACACACACACACACACACACACACACACACACACACACACACACACACACAGATCCGAGTTTCGTCCGAAATGGAGCGGAAAGTCAGACGAGTGGGGGGCAATATTGACATTGATTTCAGGTTTGCTTTATGATTTGTGTCCAGTGGGGTGTGTGTGTGTGTGTGTGTGTGTGTGGGGTGTGTGAGCGGACAGGAGCACGCTCCAGTAGACGAGGTAATTACTCATTAATCTGCTGTTTGCGTTTCGAACCTCGACGGAGAACACGGCTCGAGACACACACACACACACACACACACACACGGCTCGTGACGGCACGCTGCACACACACACACGGCTCGAGAGGGCACGCTGCACACCGCCCCTATCGCCAGCGTCACACACACACACACACACACACACACACACACACACACACACACGGACGGAGAACAGGGCTCGTGACGGCACGCTGCACACCACCCCTATCGCCAGCGTCAGGAAGACACGCACACACACAGACACACAGACACACACACACACACACGCTGCACACCGCCCCTATCGCCAGCGTCAGGAAGACACACACGCGCTGCACACACACGGCCTCTGTCAGTGTCTCACTGCCTCTGTGTCCCATGGACACACACACACACACACACACACACACACACGGCCTCTGTCAGTGTCTCACTGCCTCTGTGTCCCATGGACACACACACACACACACACACACACACACACACACACACACACACACACACACACACACACACACACGCGGCCTCTGTCAGTGTCTCACTGTCTCTGGGGCAGGCATGTTTCCTGTCTCACTCTCTCTGTCTCCCACAAATACAGGATCCTGTCTCACCCTGTCTGTCTCACACACACACACACACACACACACACACACACACACACACACATACAGGATCCTGTCTCACCCTGTCTGTCTTCCATCAGGAGACATCATCTCCACCAGATTCATGAACGCCTAAAAATGTGTTCTTACGCAGCAGCAGTGTTTTGAGCTGTGCTCCCCCGGAAAGAGGTTTCTTAAACTGAATGTGTGTTCTCATGCACCTGAATTTGCATACATACACGCCCGGCCAGCTCCTTATAAGGGCACTCAACCGTAGAGACGTGTGCTGTCGGAATGTACCGAATCCACCCGAAAGCAACTCCAAAGCGAGTCGTGTCGAAGCGGAAAGTGAGCACCGGTCCAGTAAACGCAGACCTAACCTCACCGGTGCAGAGGTGGAGGATCTGTGGCAGGATAAAGATGTGTCCATTCTAGGGCTATATCAACGCGATTGAGTTTAAGGCTCATTTATTTATTCACTTACATTTTCAGTGTTCTTGTAGTCCTTTTATTTATTTTAGGACATCATGATGCCTCATAGAATCTTGACTTGAAACGTAATTGTTAATGATACAAATATTCTCGTGTTTATTATCTTTATAATTATTTTAATCCGAGGATGTCTGTAGAGTTGATGTGAATGCAATCACCAACGATTTCTCACAAATTCAGCCCTTAACACCTCTAAC
>NC_137920.1:78395612-78398112 GCF_963457725.1 Sprattus sprattus
CCAGCTAAGCCTCTGGTCTGTACATTCTGTGTTTTAACGAGTGAGAAGGGAACATAAAGGTGCTGGTTGTAGAGAACACAGGGTCAGAGGGCGTGTGTGTGTGTGTGTGTGTGTGTGTATGTGTGTGTGTGTGTATGTGTGTGTGTGTGTGCGTGTGTGTATGTGTGTGTGTGTGTATGTGTGTGTGTGTGTGTGTGTGTGTGTGTGTGTGTGTGTATGTGTGTGTGTGTGTGTGAGCGGCATGTCAGAGCTAAAAGCTAAAAGCTAAAACATCTGGCTCCCGCGAGGCAACCTTGACCTCTGCTTTAATGCAGACTCACTCAACACCCCCCCCCCCCTCTCCTCTTCTCTCTCCTCTTCTCTCTATCCTCTGCTCCTCACGCAGACTCACTCAACACCCCCCCCTCTCCTCTTCTCTCTCCTCTTCTCTCTATCCTCTGCTCCTCACGCAGACTCACTCAACACCCCCCCCTCTCCTCTTCTCTCTCCTCTTCTCTCTCCTCTTCTCTCTCCTCTTCTCTCTATCCTCTGCTCCTCACGCAGACTCATTCAACACCCCCCCCTCTCCTCTTCTCTCTCTCCTCTTCTCTCTCTCCTCTTCTCTCTCTCCTCTTCTCTCTCCTCTTCTCTCTATCCTCTGCTCCTCACGCAGACTCACTCAACACCCCCCCCTCCTCTTCTCTCTCCTCTTCTCTCTCCTCTTCTCTCTCTCCTCTTCTCTCTCCTCTTCAGTCTCCTCTTCTCTCTCTCCTCTTCTCTCTCTCCTCTTCTCTCTATCCTCTGCTCCTCACGCAGACTCACTCAACACCCCACCCCACCCTCTCTCTCCTCTTCCCTTCTCTTCTCTATTTTCTCCCTCTCCTCTTCTCTCTACCCTGACTCACTCTTTATCCTTTCGTTCACAATTCAGTGTGCTTGATTGGCATGTCAAGTAAGGCATTTGTATTGCCAAGGCAGTTATCTATGGAACAAGAAATGTGTAGACTTAAGGTCAGGAAAAACACACAATCCAATGTGTTATATATGTGTTATATATGTGTTATATATGTGTTATATATGTGTTAGAAAGAAACATTAATACATAGAAACATTAAACATACATTTAGGTTAAACTAGTGTCAGGTTATAACATAATGAAATATATTCTGCTGCCAAACAGTCATAAGGTCCCTCTCCCTTCTCTCTCTCTCTCTAACTCTCCCCTCTCTCTCTCTCTCCCTAACTCTCCCCTCTCTCTCTCTCTCTCTCTAACTCTCCCCTCTCTCTCACTCTCCCTAACTCTCCCCTCTCTCTCTCTCTCTCTCTAACTCTCCCCTCTCTCTCACTCTCCCTAACTCTCCCCTCTCTCTCTCACTCTCCCTAACTCTCTATCCCTTTCTCTTTTCTCCTCTCTCTCACTCTCCCCTCTCCCTTTTCCTTTCTCCTCTATCCCTTTCTCATTTCTCCTCTCTCTCTCACTCTCTCTCTCTCTCTCACTCACTCTCTCTCTCTCCCCTCTCTCTTCTCCTCTCCCCTCTATCCCTTTCTCATTTCTCCTCTCTCTCTCTCTCTCCCCTCTCTCTTCTCCTCTCCCCTCTATCTATTTCTCTCTTCTCTCTCTCTCTCCCTCACTCTCTCTCTCTAACTCTCTATACCTTTCTCTATTATCCTTTTCTCTCTCTCTCTCCCTCACTCTCTCTCTAACTCTCTATTCCTTTCTCTATTATCCTTTTCTCTCTCTCTCCCCTCGCATTCCATCATTGTCATCTTCCTCTCCTCGTGTCTCTTCCCTGCAGTATTCCTGTGTCTCTGTCTGTGTGTGTGTGTGTGTGTGTGTGTGTGTGTGTGTGTCTGTCAGGAGCTTTATTAGCATGATGAATGTCTATATTCACGTTGCCCAAACAGTACATTCACACTTAAAGCTGTGTACAGCAATAGATCACTGCCAAACCTTCCTCTCTCTCTGTTTCTCCCTCTCTGTTTCTTCCTCTCTGTTTCTCCCTCTCTGTTTCTCCCTCTCTGTTTCTCCCTCTCTGTTTCTCCCTCTCTGTTTCTCTCTCTCTGTTTCTCTCTCTCTCTCTCTCTCTCTCTCTCCCTCTCTCTCTCTCTCCCTCTCCCTCTCCCTCTCCCTCTCCCTCTCCCTCTCTCTTTCTCCCTCTCTGTTTCTCTCTCTCTGTTTCTCTCTCTCTGTTTCTCCCTCTCTGTTTCTCCCTCTCTGTTTCTCTCTCTCTGTTTCTCTCTCTCTGTTTCTCTCTCTCTGTTTCTCTCTCTCTCTTTGTTTCTCCCTCTCTGTTTCTCTCTCTCTGTTTCTCTCTCTCTCCCTCTCTCTTTCTCCCTCTCTCTTTCTCCCTCTCTCTTTCTCCCTCTCTCTTTCTCCCTCTCTGTTTCTCTCTCTCTGTTTCTCTCTCTCTGTTTCTCCCTCTCTGTTTCTCTCTCTGTTTCTCTCTCTCTCTTTGTTTCTCCCTCTCTGTTTCTCTCTCTCTGTTTCTCTCTCTCTGTTTCTCTCTCTCTCCCTCTCTCT
>NC_137920.1:78408112-78410612 GCF_963457725.1 Sprattus sprattus
AATCACGGAATTACCAAAAACGTGACACGGAATTTGCTTTTTTTTGACGCGGAAAACTATTGGCCCTATGTTCTCCTGTTCTCTCCTGTTCTCTCCTGTTCTCTCCTGTTCTCTCCTGTTCTCCTGTTCTCTCCTGTTCTCCTGTTCTCTCCTGTTCTCTCCTGTTCTCTCCTGTTCTCCTGTTCTCTCCTGTTCTCCTGTTCTCTCCTGTTCTCTCCTGTTCTCTCCTGTTCTCCTGTTCTCTCCTGTTCTCCTGTTCTCTCCTGTTCTCTCCTGTTCTCTCCTGTTCTCTCCTGTTCTCCTGTTCTCTCCTGTTCTCTCCTGTTCTCTCCTGTTCTCTCCTGTTCTCCTGTTCTCTCCTGTTCTCTCCTGTTCTCTCCTGTTCTCCTGTTCTCTCCTGTTCTCTCCTGTTCTCTCCTGTTCTCTCCTGTTCTCCTGTTCTCTCCTGTTCTCTCCTGTTCTCTCCTGTTCTCTCCTGTTCTCTCCTGTTCTCTCCAGTTCTCCTGTTCTCTCCTGTTCTCTCCTGTTCTCTCCTGTTCTCTCCTTCTCCTGTTCTCTCCTGTTCTCTCCTGTTCTCCTGTTCTCTCCTGTTCTCTCCTGTTCTCTCCTGTTCTCTCCTGTTCTCTCCTGTTCTCCTGTTCTCTCCTGTTCTTTCCTGTTCTCTCCTGTTCTCTCCTGTTCTCTCCTCTTCTCTCCTGTTCTCTCCTGTTCTCTCCTGTTCTCTCCTCTTCTCTCCTCTTCTCTCCTGTTCTCTCCTGTTCTCTCCTTCTCCTGTTCTCTCCTGTTCTCTCCTGTTCTCCTGTTCTCTCCTGTTCTCTCCTGTTCTCTCCTGTTCTCTCCTGTTCTCCTGTTCTCTCCTGTTCTCTCCTGTTCTCTCCTTCTCCTGTTCTCCTGTTCTCTCCTGTTCTCTCCTTCTCCTGTTCTCTCCTGTTCTCTCCTGTTCTCTCCTGTTCTCTCCTGTTCTCCTGTTCTCTCCTGTTCTCTCCTGTTCTCCACAGTATCTCTCTCTCAGTATCTCTCTCTCAGTATCTCTCTCTCTCCCTCCTTTCCTCCCTGGCTCTGTCATGGCTGGCCTGTGCTTGTAGTGCAGCATACTGGAGCAGCTCAGCTCCCAATTACCGCCTCAGTATAGCTCTAAAAAAGCTCACAGAGCCTTCTCTGTAATTGAGACCTGTGTGTGTGTGTGTGTGTGTGTGTGTGTGTGAGAGCCAGTGATACTGAGTGTGTGTGAGGCTTCAGCAGTAAAATTGGAATGGGATATTGAAGTGTGTATCTGTCTGTGAGTGTGCATGAGAAAGAGTGTGTATATGTGAGTTTGTGTTAGAGTGTGTATCTGTGTGTGAGCATGAGAAAGAGTGTGTATCTGTGGGTTTGTGTTAGAGTGTCTCTAAGTGTGTGTGTGTGTGTTTGTAAGAGAAAGAGTGTATCTGTGAGTTTGTGTAAGAGTGTGTTTCTATGGGTGTGTCCATGACTAATACACAAACACACACACACATACCAGCCCTATCTGCAGACCCACAACACACACACACACAACACACACACACGCACAACACACACACACACACACACACACACACACACACACACACACACACACACGCCCTCTCTGCAGACCCATTTAAATTATTTATTTGAATCCACCAATCATATTCTGTTCAGAAAGGATTCAAACATTTCTCAGAGGTCGAATACAGCTTAGTGACTTTGCTAGTTGTTTAGATTGTGTTGTGGCTAAAACTTCCAAATTAGTTTGACCACTTCTGGAGTTCCAGTGATTGCTTCTTTGACGCGTGATAAAAAGAATTTAAAGAAGAATGAACTTAATTCCGTTTATTTCGTATACATCAAAAGTAAATTAAAGCAGTAAACTCTTTGTCAGTATTTCTCTGTTTGTTCTAAGTTCAGCTCAGTTCAGGGCTCTGCACGGTTCACGTTCCCTGGTCACCTTTCCTAATCACGGTCACGGTCACGCTCACGGTCACCTTTCCTAATCACGGTCACGCTCACGGTCACGCTCACGGTCACCTTTCCTAATCACGGTCACGCTCACGGTCACGCTCACGGTCACGGTCACGGTCAATGATGATATGCGAAGGCCGGAACCCTCCTCTCTCCTTGGCCTGGCACACCTTTATCCTACTGCCAATTAACGTCTGACCTATAGGGGGCGCACACTCAGAAACAATTACAATTTCCCAATTCGGGATAATTCAATACAAATTAAATCACTAATAACAATATTGTCACACAAACTGAAATGTCAATCTAAATTCTCAAAAGGACTCAAATGGCTCCTACAGATTGTCTCTTACTAAGTCCTGCCAGTTGTAGCCCACTGACTGAACGCTTCTGGACATGCTCCAGACTTTCCAAATATCAATACTACCAGCTTACATGTATAGCCTAGGTTTCTCATCTTAGCAACAATGGGCTGGTATTTGGTCATCTTGTCAAGGAAGGCTATGTCCATATAGAGGTCATAGACACAGGCTACCTC
>NC_137920.1:78420612-78428112 GCF_963457725.1 Sprattus sprattus
AGAAAAAGAGGGAACAAGAAAAGGGAAAGGGTGAAAAGTGAGGGAGAGGGACAAAGTCACTGAGAGGGAGAGAGACAGAAGGGGGGAAAATAGATAAAGGAATAGAATGAGAGGAGGAGAGGAGGAGAGGAAGAGAAATAAGGTGGAGAGGAAGAGAGGAGGAGAGGAAGAGAGGAGGAGAGGAAGAGAGGCAGAAATGGAGAGGAAGAGAGGAGGAGAGGAAGAGAGGAGGAGAGGATGAGAGGTGGAGAGGAAGAGAGGTGGAGAGGAAGAGAGGTGGAGAGGAAGAGAGGAGGAGAGGAAGAGAGGAGGAGAGGATGAGAGGATGAGAGGAGGAGAGGATGAGAGGATGAGAGGCAGAAATGGAGAGGAAGAGAGGTGGAGAGGAAGAGAGGAGGAGAGGATGAGAGGTGGAGAGGAAGAGAGGTGGAGAGGAAGAGAGGAGGAGAGGAAGAGAGGAGGAGAGGAGGAGAGGAAGAGAGGTGGAGAGGAAGAGAGGTGGAGAGGAAGAGAGGAGGAGAGGAAGAGAGGAGGAGAGGTGGAGAGGTGGAGAGGAAGAGAGGAAGAGAGGAGGAGAGGAAGAGAGGAGGAGAGGAAGAGAGGAGGAGAGGAAGAGAGGAAGAGAGGTGGAGAGGTGGAGAGGAAGAGAGGTGGAGAGGAAGAGAGGAAGAGAGGAGGAGAGGGGGAGAGGAGGACAGGAAGAGAGGAGGAGAGGAAGAGAGGAAGAGAGGAAGAGAGGAGGAGAGGAGGAGAGGAGGAGAGGAGGAGAGGAAGAGAGGAAGAGAGGAGGAGAGGAAGAGAGGTGGAGAGGAAGAGAGGAAGAGAGGAAGAGAGGCAGAAATGGAGAGAGGAAGAGAGGAAGAGAGGCAGAAATGGAGAGAGGAAGAGAGGAAATGAGAGTAAAAGAGAGAGAGAGAGGAGGAATGAGGAAAGAGTGTTAGGGAGGATGGAGGGAGAGAGAGAGTGACAGTGGTGCAGGAGGTAGAGAAGTCGTTCAGTAATCAGAAGGTTGCTAGTTCGATTCCTCACTGTCGAAGCGTCCTTGAGCAAGACACTGAACCCTCTTATTGCTCCTGATGTGAACTGTACCATCAGTGTAGATGTTAATGTGTGAACATATATGTAAGTCGCTCTGGATGAAAGCGTCTGCTAAATGACTAAATGCAAATGTAGAAAGAGAAGAGAAAAAGAGGAATAAATGGAGAGATGAGAGGGTGTGTGTGGGCATGGGTGCAGACTGGCAGAGATGAGAGGGTGTGTGTGGGCAGAGATGAGAGGGTGTGTGTGAGTGTCACAGGGTGTGTGTGGGCATGGGTGCAGACTGGCAGAGATGAGAGGGTGTGTGTGGGCATGGGTGGAGACTGGCAGAGATGAGAGGGTGTGTGTGGGTGTGTGTGGTGTCTCAGGGTGTGTGTGGGTGTCTCAGGGTGTGTGTGGGCATTGGTGCAGACTGGCAGAGATGAGAGGGTGTGTGTGAGTGTCACAGGGTGTGTGTGGGTGACCCAGGGTGTGTGTGGGCATTGGTGCAGACTGGCAGAGATGAGAGGGTGTGTGTGGGTGTCTCAGGGTGTGTGCGGGTGTCTCAGGGTGTGTGTGGGCATGGGTGCAGCCTGGCAGAGATGAGAGGGTGTGTGTGGGCATTGGTGCAGACTGGCAGAGATGAGAGGGTGTGTGTGGGTGTCTCAGGGTGTGTGTGGGTGTCTCAGGGTGTGTGTGGGCATGGGTGCAGCCTGGCAGAGATGAGAGGGTGTGTGTGGGCATGGGTGCAGACTGGCAGAGATGAGAGGGTGTGTGTGGGTGTGTGTGGTGTCTCAGGGTGTGTGTGGGTGTCTCAGGGTGTGTGTGGGCATGGGTGCAGACTGGCAGAGATGAGAGGGTGTGTGTGGGCATGGGTGCAGACTGGCAGAGATGAGAGGGTGTGTGTGGGTGTCACAGGGTGTGTGTGGACATGGGTGCAGGTTTGTAATGATCTGCTCCTGCTGATAGAGAGACTCTTCCCACTGAGACAGACTGACCACTGTCCTACTCATATCACAACTCTCATCAACACACACACACACACACACACACACACACACACACACACACACACACACACACACACACAGTCACCGTCAGAGAGAGCCACATCACATGCATACACACTCACAGACACACACACACACACACACACACATACACACAAACACATACATACATACATACACACACGCACTGACAGCATAATACATGAAACACTTGCAACCCACACGAAGAGAGAGAGAGAAGAACAGAGAGAGAAAGACAGAGAGATAGAGAGAAGGACCGTGAGAAAAGAGATAGAGGGAGGTGAGTTAGTGAGGGATGGACAAAGAGGAAGAGAGAGAGAAAAGAGAGAGAGACAGAGAGAATAAAAGTGAGCGAGTTGAGTGAGTGAGTGAGGGACGGACGAAGAGGAAGAGAGAGAGAGAGAGAGATCGAGAGAAGGACGGAGAGAAAAAGAGTGAGCGAGTTGAGTGAGTGAGTGAGGGACGGACGAAGAGGAAGAGAGGAGGTGGAAACAGGAGATCAGTGTGTGTGTGTGTGTGTGAGTGTGACAGAGAGAGAGAGAGAGAGAGAAGCCACAGTGAGTTGTGATCTCATGAAACCTTTTGCCTTGAAATTAGATTTCTAGTGTATACTACAACATGAAACAGACACACACACACACACACACACACACAACCCGCTGTCTAGATCATGACCCCTGGTTCTAGCCCGCGGAGGGCAACACCAGTATAATTACACCCAGTGGGTGAGAAATGGGCTTGTCTGTCTGACACTGACACACACACTGACACACACACACACACTGACACTGACACACACACTGACACACACTGACACACACACACACACACACACACACACACAACTATGCCCAGGATCCATTTCAGTTGAACCATCAGGGAGATGTACTATTACAGGGTTCCTTCACTATAACAAAACAAACACGCGTGTGCGTGTGTGTGTGTGTGTGTGTGTGTGTGTGTGTGTGTGTGTGTTTGTGCATGTGTGTGTGCCTGTCTGTGTGTATGTGTGTGTGCGTGTTTGTGTAGAGGACACACATGTTCTGCATGCGTTGTCAGTCTGCTTCAAACTCATCTCTGATTCCCCTGTGACCCGCCTTTCATCTCTGTCCTCCTAATCTCCTTAAAACCACACCATTGATCCCTCGCTCTCTCTCTTCCTCTCTCCCTCCAGCTGTCTCTCTCTCCGTCTCTCCCTTTTTCTCTTCAGCCATCTTTCTCTGTGTCACTTACCTTCTCCCTCCAGCTCTGTCTCCATCTCTCTCTCTCTTTATTTCTCCTCCTCTCTCTCTCCTTTGCTTTCCTTCCCTCTCTCTGTCTCTTTCTCTCTCTCTCTCTCTCTCTCTCTCTCTCTCTCTCTCTTTGCTTCTCCTCCCCTCTCTCTCATTTGCTTTCCTTCCCTCTCTCTGTCTATTTCTCTCTCTCTTTGCTTCTCCTCCCCTCTCACTCTATTTCTCATCTTCTTTCTCTATCTGTGTTTATCCCCCTCTCCCCTCTCTTTTACTGAGTTTTTCCTCCTCTCCCTCTCTCTCCCCCTCTCTCTCTCTATTTTACTGTGTTTCTCCTCCTCTCACTCTCTCTCTCTCCCCCCCTCTCTCTCTCCTTCCCTTCTCTCTCATTTGCTCCCTCCATCAGTTCTGTTCTTCAGCATGGTGTACACACACTGTAACGGTATGACACTTTTTAATTAATGCCACGTGTCACAAAGGTTCAAACAAAACCACATTAGATGAAACACCTACAATAGTTTCTTTGAACCAATATAATTTGAGACCATCAGTGAACAGGATAACACAGATAACGTGGGTTCGTTTCTCAAACAAATTCAAATCATAAGTAATACAACCATACAAGTCCAGTAGCCTACCATCGGAGACAGAGGCAGAGGGTGGCGCTGGCGTGCGTGCGAATGTGTGTGCGGCAATCAAGTATGTACGTGTGTGCGCGGGGCTCTGGAAGCCCGGTCGGAAAGTCAGTGTGGAGGGGTTGTACACAATAAACGTTGCAGAAATAATTGTAGTCTTTTTTCCACACAAAAATAACAGCTTCACCAGCAAGACGCGGTTCCAGGCAAATGAAAAATAAAGTGTACAACGAATCGCAATTCACAAGAGTCCAAGCATTCACAAACACTCCAAATACAATGAATGCAACCTAAACAATACCTTACCAGCAAGACGATGTTCCAGGTAAACGAAAAATACAGTGTGTAGCTCCCTTCACAAGAGGCCAAACAATCACCAACACTCCAAATACAATTCGTATATGCAACCAAAACCATACCTCACTAGCAAGACGCTGTTCCAGGTAAACGAAAAATACAGTGTGTAGCTCCCTTCACAAGAGGCCAAACAGTCACCAACACTCCAAATACAATTTGTATATGCAACCAAAACAATACCAGGCGTTTATAACAAAACAGGCTCATACGAGAAGCTACGCTTAACACAACTCGCACAAGCAAACAAAACAATAACAGACGTTAATAACAAAACAGGCTCATACCAGAAGCTACGCTTAACACAACTCGCCCAAGCAAACAAAACAATAACAGAAGTTTATATCATACGAGAGGCTGCTCTAAACACCCCTCGTATAAGCAAACACACTATTATCAGAAGTTTCTATCTAAACAGGCCCATACGAGAACTACTCTAAACACCCCTCGTATCAGCAAACACACTAATATCCGCAGTAGGGCTAGGACTATGCGGCTGTTGCACCGGGGCTAAAAGTCAGTGTACAGGACAGTGAGGTTGGCTCACAGCGGACGCTCCAAACCCACTATAAGGAACAGGGAACCAGTGGCCTACTTTGTCGTTGTCCGTCACGGAGATGCAGAGTATTCCTCTTTCTTTTTTTCTCTCTCGAGCTCTCCCGCAAAACACCAATTTCAAAACTCATCAGGAGCTGTGCTGATTGAGCAACAAAGGGGGTGTGACGGCTATCGCGGCTAATCAAAGGTGCCGTCGCTCACGTACCAGGGCGTGTTCCTAATTTGAGAGTTGCGCTTGTGCGTCTCCTGGGCAGGAGCGTCACAACACACACACACACACACACACACACACACACACACACACATGGTGTAGCACCAGAGACCACTATGAACCATGAGTACCTTGTGTGCTGTAATCTAACTTGAGGGCATAAACTCTGTCCCTGTGTTTCGGCCTATTCCCTGAAGTACTACAGGGCCGCTAGCCAGCTAGCACAGTACCACTCATTCAGTCCAATGCTAAATGAGTATGTGCTATATATGGATGCACGCTGTTGGGCTAGCCAGCTAGCACAGTGCCACTCATTCAGTCCAATGCTAAATGAGTATGTGCTATATATGGATGCACGCTGTTGGGCTAGCCAGCTAGCACAGTGCCACTCATTCAGTCCAAAGCTAAATGAGTATGAGTGTGTGTGTTTTGAGAAGTGGGAATACGCAATTCTGACTGAAAAATAAGTGGGTATACTCCGTATACCTGCGTATACCCTGGACTACATCACAGTGCCACTCATTCAGTCTAATGCTAAATGAGTAAGAGTATACGGATGCACGCTGGAGAGCTGGCGGCCGTTGAGCTAGCGGCCGTTGAGCTAGCGGCCGTTGAGCTAGCGGCCGTTGAGCTACTGGCCGTTGAGCTAGTGGCCGTTGAGCTACTGGCCGTTGAGCTAGTGGCCGTTGAGCTAGCGGCCCCGTGTCTTTTCTGATCAGATCTCCTTCAGCACCTCCTCAGAGGACTGTTTGCCAATTTCTCTCTGCCTGCTGAAGGCCTGTGTGGGTGTGTGAATATTTCAGCAGCACGAGGTGGACTTCAGCACGGACAGCCTCATTAATAAGACATGTAGGTGAAACCTGGAGATGAGAGAAGAGAGAGAGAGAGAGGGAGAGAGAGGGAAAGAGAGGGGGAGAGAGAGAGAGGGAAAGAGAGAGAGAGGGAGACAGAGGGAGGGGGAGAGAGAGAGAGGGAAAGAGAGGGGGAGAGAGAGAGGGGGAGAGAGAGAGAGGGAAAGAGAGAGAGAGGGAGACAGAGGGAGGGGGAGAGAGAGAGAGGGAAAGAGAGGGGGAGAGAGAGAGGGGGAGAGAGAGAGAGGGAAAGAGAGAGAGAGGGAGACAGAGGGAGGGGGAGAGAGAGGAGATAGGGTGAGTGAGAGGTAGAGGGAGAGGGAGAGAGAGAGGGAGAGAGAGAGAGAGAAGGGGAAAGAGAGAGAGAGAGGGAGAGAGCAGTTAGGGAGAGGGAGAAAGAGAGGGAGAGACAGTGAGATAGATAGAGATAGATAGAAAGAGAGAGGGAGCGAGAGAGACCGAGAGAGAGAGAAAGAGAGAGAGAGAGAGGCTGTCTATTCCCAGCTCACAGCACCAACAGCAGCCAGTTCTGAAGAGAGGAGTCTTAAAGGACGCCACCAATAAATAAAGCAGGATTCCAGTCAATGGAAAAATGGCCTCTCCCCACCGGCGATTGTTGTTGTGTACGATTTTCTATCAGTTCTCACCACACAACGACGTCTCATCTTTGCTCCTTGAATGTCGATATGTAATGGTATGGAGTTATTGAAACTTACTACGTGTCTCAAGCCTATAAAGTTGCACTGGGTGCCTTTAAGGATGTGACAGAAGTCTGATCTAGAGAGAGAGGAGTCTTAAAGGACGTGACAGAAGTCTGATCTAGAGAGAGAGGAGTCTTAAAGGACGTGACAGAAGTCTGATCTAGAGAGAGAGGAGTCTTAAAGGATGTGACAGAAGTCTGATCTAGA
The DNA here is from genome assembly GCF_963457725.1 of Sprattus sprattus. NCBI lineage: Eukaryota > Metazoa > Chordata > Actinopteri > Clupeiformes > Clupeidae > Sprattus > Sprattus sprattus. Next base: position 78,427,407 of record NC_137920.1, read on the forward strand.
GAGAGAGGAGTCTTAAAGGACGTGACAGAAGTCTGATCTAGAGAGAGAGGAGTCTTAAAGGACGTGACAGAAGTCTGATCTAGAGAGAGAGGAGTCTTAAAGGACGTGACAGAAGTCTGATCTAGAGAGAGAGGAGTCTTAAAGGACGTGACAGAAGTCTGATCTAGAGAGAGAGGAGTCTTAAAGGACGTGACAGAAGTCTGATCTAGAGAGAGAGGAGTCTTAAAGGATGTGACAGAAGTCTGATCTAGAGAGAGAGGACTCTTAAAGGACGTGAGAGAAGTCTGATCTAGAGAGAGAGGAGTCTTAAAGGACGTGACAGAAGTCTGATCTAGAGAGAGAGGACTCTTAAAGGACGTGACAGAAGTCTGATCTAGAGAGAGAGGAGTCTTAAAGGACGTGACAGAAGTCTGATCTAGAGAGAGAGGAGTCTTAAAGGACGTGACAGAAGTCTGATCTAGAGAGAGAGGAGTCTTAAAGGACGTGACAGAAGTCTGATCTAGAGAGAGAGGAGTCTTAAAGGACGTGACAGAAGTCTGATCTAGAGAGAGAGGAGTCTTAAAGGACGTGACAGAAGTCTGATCTAGAGACAGAGGAGTCTTAAAGGACGTGACAGAAGTCTGATCTAGAGAAACTAAGCTGTATTTCATCTCAAGAACGCAAACAGCTCTGGAGAGTGGCGTCTTAAGGGGACGCCGAGTAGGTC
>NC_137920.1:78438112-78443112 GCF_963457725.1 Sprattus sprattus
AGGCAGTGATTGGTGACTGATGACTGTAAGGAGCACACTGTGGTCCAGGACCCCATTAGGGTTATGGGCGCACACACACACACACACACACACACACACACACACACACACACCAGGACCTCATCAGGTTATGGGCGCACATAAATACTGCTTCTGTGAGGTGCGTGATCGCTAACGATTCAGTGAAAGCTTCGGTCGGAAACATCAAACATCCAAACTCTTATTTGAACTCCGCACTGGACATGGACTCATTAGTGGGTGGTCAGAAGGCCATGAAGGAGGTGGTGCATAAAATGTAATGTAAAATGATTTACAGGGGACTACTGATATAAATATATGTCCATATGAACTATTATATGAACTACAAGCCTTATGTTCCTCCTACTCATAGCCCAGGGCTCTACGCTAAGGTTTTTCCCAAGGAGCACATGTGCTCCTAAATAAAAAAATGTAGGAGCATACAAGTGATTCCAAAGCAAGGCAGCTGGTAAATTGATCAAATTACTGCATTTGCTCATATTTCAACACTTTGGTTGACCTCTTATCAATTGTTATTATTAGCATTTTACATAGCCAGCTTTACTTAAATGTATTGTAAGACAAAGCTTGTTAGACTTAATGCAGTTAGAGTTAGACTGTATCTAGAGAGCACTTGTATCACGTTGGTTTATAGTCTGTCAAATTAGTTCTAGTTATTGGTGTTCGTTGGCATACAAAGCTAGTCTTCTCTTATTAGCCTAGTTAGTACATCTGATTAGAGCTAGCAACAATGAATTGCAAATTAAGGGGTCCCCTATCTCAGTATTCATTTGGCAGCTATTTTAGATTTAAAAATGCATATTAGTTTTAGTCACATTTAGTCATAGTTATCCTTTTTAGTTTCAGTTGACGAAAACTCATTACAATTTAGTCTAGTTTTAGGCACATTTAAAAGTCCATATTATAGCCACATTAAACTCCTTTCCTTCCCTCCTCAAGCCCAGGGACCCCCTGTGTTGTGTCTACAACCACATTATAGTCAAGCTTGCAGTACTTAAAGGCACCCAGTGCAACATTAGAGGCTTGAGACTCGAAAAATGAACATTCAATGTCTAGTCTTTTTTACACGTAGTAAGTTTCAATAACTCCATAGCATTACATATCGACATTCAAGGAGCAAAGATGAGACGTCATTGTGTGGTGAGAACTGATAGAAAATCGCACTGCCAGACATAGCCTAAAGATTATAAGCCCTATGTTCCTCTTAGACATAGCCTATATCTCATTAAAGACTATAAGACCTATGTTCCTCTTAGACATAGCCTATATCTCATTAAAGACTATAAGACCTATGTTCCTGTTTCTCATAGCTTATGTGTCATTAATGCCCTATGTTCAAATTCCTCTTCAAATCTCCCTGAAACACAGCATAAATTACTCATTGGCTAATTAAAATGCATACTTTCAATGCATTAAATATGCATCACATTCAATTAAAATCAGAGGCGTGCAGCAGTAAGCCTTATCGTGCATATCTTGGTAATATAACTGGATACTGCTTATCGTGTAATTAATCTCAAAGATTGAGATTACAGGCGACAAACATACACGCACACACACACGCTCACTCTCACAACAATGGTGGCCGGATCATCGGAGATTAATATGCAGTTGTTAAGATCTATTATGGATGTGGCCTTTAAGGAAATTGAAAACAAAATAGATTTCTTAGAATAATCGATGGAATAACATCACACTGCTCTAAGACCTGATGAATTCTTAGCTCTGGTAGAATCGGATTGCTGTGTCTCAGCTCCGAGTCTAAGGAGGCCCGGTGCCTTCAGCTGCTGATAACCAGACCAGATGGCCTGAGAGGGAGATCGAAATGTGAGAACATTTCTAGAAAAACATCCTTTCAAATTCCCTGCATGATGTCAATCTCAAAAAAGGCCATCGATGTTTCGTAATGAGTCACAGTAATTAGGGCCTTTGTTGGAGCTGTCTCGAGATGCTCTCCTTAGATACGGGCTTTGATGTCCTTGCTCCATTTCCACCTGCGTGTGTGTCTCACTGAATCATTGTTCTTCCTGAGATGCTGTCAGACATCTTTGATGTGCCCGCTATTCTCTGGCTCCTCTCCAAAGCAAACGAACGCCAGTCTTTTTTCCAAACAAAGCCACCAGAACCCCGCACCCTTGTTTTCTCATTAAGTTCTCTGTGATAACGAAACGTGTCAGTCGTTTTTATAAAAAACGAAAGTCATCTGTGGCTATTTCTTTTCTTTTCCTCCAGATGAAAAAAGAGGGGGCTTTCACATGATCAGTGAACGAGTAGAAAAGAGGGAGACAGGCATAAAGAGGAAGCTTAAAGGAGGATAGGGGAGACAGGGTGAGAAAAAGAGGGATAGAGGGGGAAAGAAGAAGAAAGAGAGTGTGGAAAGAGAGAAGAGTGAATGAGTAGAAACGAGGGAGACAGATATAAAGAGGCAGCTTAAAGGAGGATAGGGGAGACAGGGTGAGAAAAAGAGGGATAGAGGGGGAAAGAAGAAGAAAGAGAGTGTGGAAAGAGAGAAAGACTAAGCCAGGAAGAAAGGATAGAGAGAGAGGGCCTCTTTCTTTTCAGCTCCTCTGAAGTCTGTGGGAGCCTGGCTCAAGTCAAACAGGCCCCCAGACCCCCTCATCCCACCCCTCACCTCCAGACCTAGGTGTGTGTGTGTGTGTGTGTGTGTGTGTGTGCCGCCAGACCTAGGTGTGTGTGTGTGTGTGTGTGTGTGTGTGCCTCCAGACCTAGGCCCCACACCCCCTCACCCCCATCAGCCATCAGCCATCAGCCATCAGCCACCACCTAAGTTGGACTGGTCATGTGACTGTGATGGCAGGGGACAGACTACAGTGCCATGGTTCTGTGGGTCATGTGACTGTGATGGCAGGGGACAGACTACAGTGCCATGGTTCTGTGGGTCATGTGACTGTGATGGCAGGGGACAGACTACAGTGCCATGGTTCTGTGGGTCATGTGACTGTGATGGCAGGGGACAGACTACAGTGCCATGGTTCTGTGGGTCATGTGACTGTGATGGCAGGGGACAGACTACAGTGCCATGGTTCTGTGGGTCATGTGACTGTGATGGCAGGGGACAGACTACAGTGCCATGGTTCTGTGGGTCATGTGACTGTGATGGCAGGGGACAGACTACAGTGCCATGGTTCTGTGGGTCATGTGACTGTGATGGCAGGGGACAGACTACAGTGCCATGGTTCTGTGGGTCATGTGACTGTGATGGCAGGGGACAGACTACAGTGCCATGGTTCTGTGGGTCATGTGACTGTGATGGCAGGGGACAGACTACAGTGCCATGGTTCTGTGTCGAGAGTTAGGAGACGGCAGCCGTACAGCTAGAGGAGAGCACACGAGATGCAGAGAGCAGCTGAATGTCACTCAAGCAGTGATTTGAAATGTGCAATACACACTCACACACACACACACACACACACACACACACACACACACACACATCACACACACATCACACACACACACACACACACACACACATCACACACACACACACACACACACACACACACACACACACACACACACACACACACACACACACTCAGCCCATCGTCTCACCCTACTGGCCTGAGCTGGCGCTGTGTAATGCAGCAGGCTGCTGAGGCCTTTGAGTCAGAACACACCGCTGCCAGGCATCAGCGCCGTAATGTGTGTGTGTGTGTGTGCTGCCAGGCATCAGCGCCGGCCGAGCCCACATGAGAGGCAGAGCACCGGCCCTCCCGCGGCCTTCCTGGGGGGAGCATTACACACACACACACACACACACGGCCTTCCTGGGGGGAGCATTCCTTGTAAATCTGAAATTCGCCTTAGAAGTCTTCTACAAAACCCACAAACAACAACAACAACGACCAAAGCAAATCCCCAGTCAACAGTAGTTACACACACACACACACACACACACACACATATACACACCAACGATGTCACCAGAGAAGGGAAGACACACACACACACACACACACACACACTCACACCAACGATAACACCAAAAGGAGGGATGACGGATGAAACCAAAGAACGACCACAGACGAGGAATTAAGGATGGCATCACTAATAGACTACCGTAAGAGAAGAGGTATACACACACACACACAAACACACTTACACTTACACTTACACACACACTTACACACACACACACACACACACACACACACACACACACACACACACACACTCACACCAGATGTCTGATAGGTGTTTCTAGGCACCTGATTTCTTCCCCTCTGCTCTGCTCTGCTCTCCTCTCCCGTAGGCTCTTAATTAGGACCTGCTAATACCAAGGCCTCCCCCTGTCTCTCTCGGCTCGTTAGCACTCCAAATGTGTGTGTGTGTGTGTGTGTGTGTGTGTGTGTGTGTGTGTGTGTGTGTGTGTGTGTGTATGTGTCTTCCCTTCTCAGGTGTAATCGTTGGAGTGTATGTGTGTGTGTGAGTGAGTGAGTCAGTGTGCGTCTGCCTGCCAAGGGGTGTCAGGAAAGGGGTGAAAACGGGCCAGATTTACCCCACGGCTATTTTTACCCCACAGTGCCATGCCACACACACACACACACACACACACACACACACACACACACACACAGACACATGCCATGCCATGGCACGGCTCCAGTCAGGTAATGCATGCACGACCAGAGAGAGAGAGGTGTTAAAACTTGCACACACACACACACACACACACACACACACACACACACACACACACACACACACACACACACACACACACACACACACACACATGTCACGGCTCCAGTCAGGTAATGCATGCATGATCAGAGAGAGAGAGGTGTTAAAACTTGCTTAATGAACCAGAGCTCTGGGCTCTGTAAAGCGTCTTGAGATAATTGTATTGTTATGGCGCTATATAAATACAATTGAATTGAATGGAATTCAAGCCCTTACATCACTGCACATAATGCATGACAACATCCAGCATTTCA
>NC_137920.1:78448112-78453112 GCF_963457725.1 Sprattus sprattus
CACGTGCGTGTGATGCATTATTATATTGTTGTATGGACTGAAAGGAGATGAGAAACAGACTGCAGGTGTTTGAGACCAGAGACCCTCAGAGATACAGCAGGCCTGTTGAATATCACACACACACACACACTCACACACACACACACACGCCGCTCACACACACACACACTCACACACACACACACACACACCGCTCACACACACACACACACACATCGCTCACACACACACACACACACACACACACACACACACACGTCGCTCACACACACACAGACACACACGCACACGCTCACACTCACACTCACACTCACACTCACACTCACACGCACACGCACACGCACACGCACACACACACACACACACACTCACAGCACACACTTGCAGCTGTTCTGCCCAGGCGCCCAAGCTCTCTACAACAATACAGTACATTACGCCCACTGTGTGGCTGCACCCATCAATGACAAACCTAGGCTAGTGCATACAAAGTGCAGTGCAATGCCACTTACATAGAACCACTTCATACACATTTATCCAAAACCAGCGCTCTGGGACTTACACCCACTTGGACTCAAGCTTCCTATTACACCAGCTGGACTTCAAACACAGCACTCTCCAAACACAGAACCCAGTCTTCAAACACAGCACCCAGTGCTAGAGTTTACATCACACAGTCTTTATTAAATTACACTCTGATGTGATCATGTGTTGGTAGGCATGTGCGTCGTGTTTGCAGTTGAGCCACAGAGCTCCATGAAGAGGCGTCATTTATCAAAATCAGGACCTTGGAGAGCGGCACCACTCAGACGCTGAACCCCTTGAATGCACTGGGCATAGGCACCATAGAGAAATAAGTAAATAAGAAACCCCACTGATTTAGACTGAGACAAACACGAGACTTGAATCTGCTCTCTATACAACTACCTTATATATATATCTTATTTACGTAGTTATTTCTGGATGTTATTAAAACGTCTCGCTGCTGTGTGGAGTAACTTAGCACCACGCTGTGGCAGGATCCACGCCACTCGCCTACTCCTACAGAGATACGGAGGTGTTCAGCCTACGCTTTGGAAGTAGGTGATGAAGCTTGATTGATTTAAATGTTGTAGAAGTGAGATTGTCGAATTATTTTAAACGCGAAACTGTAAGGAAAACGTTCTATTTTCATTTTTTTTTAGGCCGTTAATGTTAATGAGACGTTTGAAGAGTGATTTGCTAAATAGGATAACTTTTGTCAGCCACTGAGTTTTTTTTTTTCAACGGGTTTGGCAGGTGCAGTGAATAGCCATAAATAAAGGCTCCCGAGACTACGTCTCACAACTCACTGATCCTCAGGAAATAAATGGACCCGTCGCTACAGCTGCTTGGAGCTGAGCTGTACGATTTCCTCCAAAGACGAACAACCTGTCCGGCATAAAGCCTCAGAAAGCCTCGTCAACTGCACTGCGGCACCTCTCTTCTATTTTTAAGAATAATGTTACGTGATATGTATAAATATTTAATTGACGCCAAAGCCACAAACCTCGATTAGGCAAGTTTAAGCCAGTGTCTTGGATCACTCCACCTCACATAACACAAACTGGACAATACCACATCACGGCGAGTTGTCTCGAATTTTATATCAAAGTAGTTCATCCAAACAACCATGCAGACATATCTGTATGAACACACAAACATCCTCAGCCAACGACGTGCCTTCAACTGTTCTCAAGGTTATAACAGCGGGGATGTTTGCTGGTGATATTGCACTGATTGGGGTATTGTTACCAAGTGACTCAAAATGATGAAAAATGGATATCAGAGGGTTTCTTACCTCGCCTGAACATCCTGAACACGCGCAGGAGTCTCTTCAGATCTGTTGGATATTCCAGTCAAAACAGAAAGCTCATGTTTCCTCGGGCTTAGGGCATTCCGTCTTCAATTCGTTAAAGTTTATGGGCGTCGTGTTTGTTTACTAGAAAGCTTGATGTCCTGTTGTGTGTTTCTCCAACAACAATCAAGCGCGATGATAATCAAGCCCCAGCAAAGTCCACAATCTTAGCGTAAAGACAGAGACGTCTAAAATATCAGATCCTCAGTTTGATGGAGACTCAATGAGATGAAAGATCCCTCTGTCAGCCTAAAGGCGCGCTGATCCTTGTAAAATGTGGCATTATCGACACGAGTTTGAAGCTCATGGTCCAGCGACGACAGAACAGCGAGGATTCTGGAAATTAGGTCGACTTTCCTGCTGTAGCGACAGGATGAAATATCAAATGAATAGCCTCCAGTTCTTACAGCATACCGTATTCTTTGCTGAAATGCCGGTGGCTCAGCGCTGGCAACCTTAAAAACATGTCTCTTGAATAGGAAACCAAAACAAATCTCTTTCGTTGGTGGGAATCTTTGAAATGCCAAGGAAGCGCCCGCTCACATGTGAACCCCTGTTTTTGGCACGCACTTCAAGGTGTCGTTGCCCACCGTCGTCCCGTATTGCCGCCAGTGACGTTTCCGTCGGTGACCAACTCGCTCCGTTCTGTCTGAGATCTGACGCACGTCAGCAGACGACGGGAGCAGCGCGCGTCTCGTGTGCCTCGCTCTGTGCGTTTGTTTGGAGCGTGGAAGCGGTTGAATAGCGGTACCTGTCGGTTGGTCTCTCTTCTGGCGCGGTAGGAGGAGCATATCAGGTAACCACGCGACCCGGACCGAGGGGTGTGTAGCCGAAAGCTGTGATGAAACACGGATCTCCTACTCTCACGTCCTGTAAGTTTACCCGCTTGTTGTGAGAGCGCTATGTTGCTTTTAAAAAAAGAAAAAGAAAAACACCTAAAAATCACCCGGGCTTGGAATTCAATATTTCATAATATCTATCTAGAACAGGCTACCCTACATCTTGGTCATCAAACGACCAGGACATGCAACTTTCCTCCATTGAAAAGGAACAAACAAATATGCAATCTTTTCAAATACATTCCTGGTAGGCCTACACGAGTAAATATATGTTAATAAAAAACATTAAATGTTCCAACCACACAAGCTTTAAAACATTAAAACTTAAATTGAGTTAGTATGACACTGTGCAGTGCCGAGTTGGTGTTAACAGTAACTTTAAGTAAACCATCCCTTAGATTTGTAGGAGGACCGTGAAGAAATGAGCATCAAGGCCCGGGAAAGGTTAATGTAAACCAGCCGCGACACTCTGACGCGGACACCTGTCAAATCAGCATCACATTTTTGGAGGAAGAAGGGTCAAATGCAATTCGTTTTAATCCGATCTAAAGCGGATGAAGCTTTCTGTCTCCGCCTGACACACTCACTCATACACACACACGCACACACCAAGTCCTTCCAGCAGATAGGAGTTAGTTTTGACGGAGTGAACCTCCTACTGCAGCGGGGTTATCTGTGCGCAACAGATACCAAGGGGACGACAACACACCACTCCCGGCTTATCGAGCGAACAATCCTAATATATTTAGTTCCACAATAATGAGTCTCATTTGGGCAGAATCTAATATTCCTCTCCGTATCCACTGATGGCAGCCTGCTGGGGAGCGGGGACAACGTTCGGCCTCACGATTTTGGGAAATTATGTTTTGCTTATCATCAAGAACAGACTGAGATGAGGTATTATCTGGGGGAAATCTTTTACGTGTGTAGTAGTAGAAAGGGTGCAGAAGTGTTTCCGGAACCGTCTCCTGATAAAAGAGCTTTTCCCTGAACGTAGCCAGCTCTAGTGAGCCTTATGTTCAAGTCAGCGGTGATCTCGGAGACCGTTGACCAGGGGCGTAGCCAGGTGGTGGCCATGTGGGGCCACGGCCACCATTGGTCAGAGAATGGCCACCCTGCCGGCCCCCCTTAACCTCACAGCTTGGCAACAAAACAAAAAAAAAAAAAAACTCTCCTGAACCGAAACGGTATAAAGCTGAAATGAATGCATTAGTATTATTTTTTTATGAAGTCGTCTTATATTGTCATTTGTCACTTACGCTACAAGCCCCATATTCGCAGCATGTGTGTGAGTTTTAAAATAGTAGTTTTTGACAATCAAGTGCCACCCCAAATAAAAGACTGGCCAGAGCTGCCCCCCCCCCCCCCCCCCTAGAAATAATGTCCTAGCTACACCCCTGCCGTTGACTCACACATGACCCTGTTTCTAGCGCTGATGATTCAGCCACGCACCAGATCGGGGGAGAATCACGCAGATACGGCCTGAAATTAGCTGGATTTTTGAACAGCCTCCCCAATGGCTGCCTCTGCTCGTCAGAAAGAGGCTTGAGAAGTGGAGAGGGACTGGGCTGACCTTGCAGAGAACATCCCGCTATCTGTACTTACAGATGCTGGCTGTCTCAGCGATGTGGAACTGTATTTGCCCATATCTCAGCAATACGATATCAACCAGTGCATCTACAGATAGTGGTAGTGATATCACAGACCTCTCTCTCTCTATCTCACACACACAGACATACATGCATATCTATCTGTAAACAAATAGGACACACAACATACACAAATCACATCTGGGTACACACGTGCACACACACACAGACACACATACACACACACACTCGGAAAACTGAAATTGGGTTTGTATGACGCTGTGCAGTGCGGAGTCTGTGTTCACAGTAACTTAATGTAAACTGTCCCTTAGATTCGTAGGACTGAAACCCTGCACACACACACACACACACACACACACACACACACACACACACACACACACACACACACACACACACACACACACACACAGACACTAACTCACTCACTCACACACTTTGGCTTTTTTCATATGTATTTCCATAGTGAGAAACCATGATGCATGATCAGGACACATTTATGTCTAACACACTTTATATGACAAATACTTTAATACTGCAGGCCATTCTATCATATCAAAACATTTTGGAGAAGTCTATCCTCATCAGTCTGTTATCTGTGAAGATGTGTGTGAGTGTGTGTGTGTGTGTGTGTGTGTGTGTGTGTGTGTGTGTGTGTGTGTGTGTGTGTGTGTGTGT
>NC_137920.1:78460612-78470612 GCF_963457725.1 Sprattus sprattus
GTACTGGTGCTTGTGTCTGTCTCTTATGTGTGTCTTTGTCTCTTGTGTGTGTTTTTGACTCTCACGTGTGTCTCAGCCTGTACCAGCGTGCATCTTTGCGTTGTTGTGTCAGACGCAGACCGCAGAACGCATTTCAGCATTTCAACATTTAATGACTAGATTGGATATACATTACAGATACTCATAATTCAATTCTTGGAAGAATTTTGATATTGTGATTAGTAAAAATGTCATTATGGATATTTCACAATTCGTATTATGGTTAGTAAAAATGCATTTTCAGATATCTACAATATTCCAGTTGGCTAGAAACAATGCATTTACAGCTGCTGCTGGTGTGCAGATAGAACACCGTTTAAACATAAAAAGGATTCACTTACTATCCAGAGTTATATTTAATAGTATTTCTCCTAGTCAAAATGTAGTCTCGTTAGCAATTAGCGGTATCTGCAATGACATACATTCTTACTGGTAGAAATTGTATTTCTCTGTGGCTGTGTTCATATTCAATAGCAGGACTGGATATACTGCAGATATCTGTAATTCAATTCTTCCTCGTCATAAAAGACATTTCAGATATCCACGATGACATTCTTCCGAGGACAAATGACGTCACTTTTGTCATCCATGTATACTGGGCTTCCTATTTCAGATACCCATATTACATTTTTGATATCCATATCCATATTGAACATTCTGCAATGGATTTCTTACTTTCAGGTGTACACAATGTAATTGTTAATAAAGTTAATATCAGAAAATGTAGTTTTTTACTAGTACAATCAAAGTTGTAGATATCTTGAAATACAATTTCTGCAAGTAAGAATGTTACTGTGGATATCTTTCTGACTGGTGAGATTACAACTTTGACTTTGAGAAATGCTATTGTGCTAATGCTATCAAAAATGTAATTGTGGACTGTGGTTTGTTTAAATGTTAAAACGGCTTGCCAAGTTACATTCACAGGCCTGCAGGGAGGTTTTGGTGGATGATGTTCTCTGTAGATTACGCCCGCCTCATGAAGAGAGTAAAGAGAACAATCTGACGTTCCGAAACATGAATGGATAAAATCTGTTCTGTCCCCTTACTGTCTGGTGACGTACAAAGCGATGTTCCTCAGGGCTATCAATGGATTGTATTATTATTATTTTTTTTTACATGTTTGAATAGTAGGTCCGAGGGTCCGAGCCCTGCTGGCCCTACCGGTTCCGTGGTCCATGACGGACCGGCATTAGTTTGAGAAACGCTGTCATGAGGGAATATTTGAATTTGAGAGCGAATAGCCTACACACGATGATGTTTGAGGTAATCCCTTATGGTGGTGGATGTAACAGTATACGGATTAGCACAGATTAAAACTGGAGCTGTACCTGAACAGTTAGCCTACTCGTATTTCGGATTCTAAATACATACATCCGTTACATGGATTCCGTTACGCCCAACACGGCATAGACACTCTCCCACAAGAGGTAACATGACCTTTGACTGAACCCTGACCTTTGACTTACCCCTGGCTGCCGTCTCGTCCCTGTGCCAACTCTCCATTCACTGCCAGCCTGCAGTGGGTAAATATGGCACCGTTCCTCAGGATGACTGTAGAGGAGGGAGAGTGTGGTCACCCCACCCGGACTCAAAACTGGGTCTACGGGGTGCCAAACATGCGCTCTGACCGCCACACCAAAGAGCCCGGCTCAATGGCTTGGCAGCCAGAGAGCATATTCACCTGTAGGGGACGATCACATCGTCACAATGACCTTCATAGGCTTCACCCGGGGCCACCTTCCTCACACACAGGAGATGCCTTTATGTGCCATCAAAGATGAGAGAGTCTGGCGCCACAGGTCAGCGTGTGTGTGTGTGTGTGTGTGTGTGTGTGTGTGTGTGTGTGTGTGTGTGTGTGTGTGTGTGTGTGTGTGTGTGTGTGAGAACAAGGAGGAGGCAGAGAGATTGAATGTGTGTTCTGTGTGTACTAAAGACAAAAGCATGCAGTGAAAATGTCCTGCTCTCTCACGCACGCACGCACGCACGCACGCACGCACGCACGCACGCACGCACGCACGCACACACACACACACACAGAGATACAGTTAGGATAAAGATCTCAGAGGAATCACACTTATTCATTCAGCAGACGCTTCTATCCCAAGTGACTTTGGGATACAGCACATATCTATCTATCTACACACACACATATTTATATTGTGCAGATTTTATTTTCACACATATCTATCGATCTACATATATATACACTTTTTCTCAGTTGGGGAATGCTCCCTGGGTATCAAACTCTTGAACTTGTTGTTGTTAGCACCTATTTCAACTGACCTGAACTGAAAGAAATAACTGAGTGTGATAAGAGACTCTGAATACAGTAGACAAGTAGTGCCCTCTAGTGGTGGCAATATGCAATGGACAAGGCCTAGTTACACAACCCTGACTCTGGTACAGTACCCTTAGAAGGTTCCGTTTTTAGTTCTCCTTTAAAAATGTATCCAGCCTGACCGCAATGGTGTAACTCTGAAGTAACAGTGAAAAGGACATATCTCATAAGATCTTCATTCTTTGTTTCAGATTTGCGAGTATTTAAGGTTATTAAAGTTTTCAAGAAAGAGACTAATACAGATTATTAAAATAGGGAGTTCCTATTTAAGACAAGATCACTCACAGCCGACTTCCTTTTCAAGAGAAGATCACATCTGTACGAGCTCTACGGCTTTGTTTTGGAGCTGTACGACTCTAGGAGTTTGACCACTTACTTGGAGTTAACTAATCAGGGTTAAGTCACTAAACCACCTTTTTGGAATACCCGTCAGCTCTTTATAAACTTCATAAAAAGCCTTTATGTGCATTTTGTTCAGCTTTGTGCAATCTAGCTTAAATCATTTCATACAAATAGAATTTACAGGAGAAAATGTTCAGCTATTTCATCACTATAAATATCAAAGAAGGTGCTGGTATGTACAAATTCAAACCATTCAAAACCATGATACAGTCCTATCATCATCATCATCATTATTATTCTTAGTCTTTTTATGAATCAACAAAAAGGTCTTTGGACCAATCAGCAACATCATTATTATTATTATTATTATTATTATTAGTCTTTGTATGAATCAACAAAAAGGTCTCTGGACCAATCAGCTCCACAACAGCTTCCATCCCCACTAGTGCACTCTATCTGACTGTCAAACCCTCGTCCTGTTCCCCTGCGGTATGCTTCAGAGCCTGGGTCCAGCCCCCTGAGAGACGCTCCCTTAGTCCGGTCAGTGGCTCTAGAGGTCCTCTTCCTCTTTGGAGCCCCTCTCTTGAGGATGGGTGTGGACTGAGAGAAAGGAGCCAATCCGGGCGTAATGATGCCGTGGGAATCGGCAGAGGTGCGAGGAGGTCTGTGCGTGGCGTGCTCTGATCTGTGAAGGTCATCGCTGTCCAACCCTGAAACGTCGAAAAGCTCCGCGGAGTAGTTATAGCCCGCCTCCTCCTCGGGGTCATGAACACCGAGGCGCTCTGGTGAAGAGGCCGTGTCTTTCTCATGGGCATCCTGACCGTCAAAGCCACGCGATGGTTCAGACGAGCCTCCTCCCCGACGGAAGCTCGCCCTGGGACGGAGCCGGTCCTGATTCGGCACGGATCCGGACGATATGGTTAAGGAACTGGAGGTTTCGCCGTATCCGGACTCCTGGCTTACGGACCCCTGGCGCTTGCATCGTGCATCACAGCAGCATCTGCATGGTGCCATGGCAACAGAGGCGTCGTCAGGGAGGCTGGCACTGAGTGCGTCCTCCTCCCGCTGACCAGGGAGAGAGAGCTCCAACGGGTCCCATGACGACGCGCCGCCTGACCCCGGCGACTGCAGCAGAGAGAGAGGCAGAGGGAAGGACACGATGGCCTCCTTCCATGGCGGTGAGCACGCTCCTCCAGGACAGAGCGGCGTGTAGTCATGGTAACTGTCCTGATCGGACTCCTGTGAACCCTCCTGAGAGCTGCACCCGTCTGAGAGGCCACATGAGGCACGCAGGAGGCTCTGGAGGTACTGGAGGACAGTAGCACCGAAGACGCCGTCGTTTGGGAGAGTGATGCTACTGGCGATGCACTGCTCCGGGGTCCTCATAGAGCCTTCCGGAGCTGGACAGGGCCGTCTCCATGGTGACCTGTGTTCTCCAACACTGCAAGGGATCTAGAAGACAAAGAACAGAGCAGAGTTCCATAAGATATGGTCAAAGTCAGTTTTATTATCACATAGCAGGACACACAACACCACACACATGCATTTGGCGGCGACACAGGAGACACACACACACACACACACACACACACACACGCATGCTGATGAGGTCCTGGGGTAGATGGGTAGGCCTAAACGAGACAGCTAATCAGATCAGACCCTCTAGGATTTCGCGATTTTGCGATCGCAACTATTAACGTAAATTCAACGATTCCCTGCGAATTCAGCACGACGTTACAATTTGAACACATCAAGCAACTTTTCCGTCAAACACTTTCCCTGCCACAACTCTCCCTCTCGCGCCTACACCAAGGGCGGAAATTCTGCCCTGCGGACAAGGTGCAGACACTAACAGAGTTCTAATCCGTTGTAAACAATGAGAATGGCTACACCAGACGTGGAAACTGAACGCAGCCCATGTCCGCACTGAAGATTCAGAAATAGATTCGGCTTCAATTTTCATAATTTTCGGCAAGGTGTGAAACATCTATTTTTTCACATAGAGTCTGGCAATAGATCTATGAAATGTAATGAACATTATTTATGTTGCTGTGAATAATGAAGGAAGCAATCAATCCAATTATTTCCCAAAACCCTCGAGAGCGGTTGCCATGGAGATTTCACATTACTTTCTGTCTGAAGATAAGGTAGCAGCTAGTGTTGAAGAATGGATAACTTGAAAATTGGACGACTTGAAATTAATATATGAAATTGAACAACATAAACACCTGGATAAAAAACCTAGATAAAATAAATCAGCTAGGATAGCAAAACAGATTGATAAGCAATAGATGAGGACGGCAGGAAGGCAGGCAGGACGTCAGACGACGAGACAGATTACAGTGACACAGGCTGTTTGCTTTTTTCCGTTTTATGTGAAGGCTGAGATATTCATAACATTTTATTCAGTCTTACTTGTAGTCCTTTTGTAATACCAACAGGTGCACTTCCTTGTGGATAACGCTTATGTACTGTCCCCGCTAAGTGTTCAGCATAACATAGCAGTACTATGTTTTCTAGATAACTGTTCCACAGCTGTTGCCATTCCCACGAGACCAACATTTGAATGATGTCAAAGTAAAAGTCCAATACTATACTGTGTTAGTTTCCATAACAACAATACAAGCAATATACATTTGCTGACCTAAATAAGCAGAGGGCAAAACAGCCTATTTGTAGGCCTGGTAATCTTTTTTTTGGCATGTTGGTAAGGTTATTTAGAGGACCATCTCTCAATGGTTTTGTTCTTAAATGAATGTTTGTTTATTAATTACTTATTTTTCAACAAATAACTCAATTATAATTACAGAGAAGGAAATTTGCAACTGTCACTTGCTCCCGCAATTTCATCGCAACAAACACCTAAAATACACAGCAACTTTTGTAAAAGCTCCCAAGAAATCAGGAATTTTAGGCCGCAGCTATCTAAAAAAAGGCCTGCGAAATCTTGGGGGGACTGGCTAATTGGGCAAGAACTCCAACAACAAACAGACAGGTCTGAGAGTACCTTGATTGCTAGAAGCACGCATCTTCCAACAAAGCAGTCCTCCAGTGCTTTCCTGAGTAGTAGCTCCACGGTCTGGACACCTCTGCTTTCTTTAAAGGCATCCAGAAATCTGCATTCACAAGCACACACAAGTAAATATCCAAGTACTTTACACACATGTATGCAGACCTAGAAACAACCCTGAGTCCGCCATCTTACAGCGTTGATCATTCTGAAGACCAGGCCATTTTCATGTTTATAAAGGGCCTTTCAGATTGGAAACTTACATAACATAATTTACATAACATTTAATATCTTCCTGTTCCACACTGCGTAGAGAGCACAGTATGCCAGTCTAGTAAGCCGTGTTAAAAACACACACACACTGAATAAGTGGAAACACACCTGTTGAGTTGGCCTGCTGGAACTCCAAAGAATGAATCAAGGCAGCTCCCAAACACAGTGGCTCCCAGCACGGCGCAGTCTTTGGACACCCGGAGCGATAGCCGGTACCGGTACCCCGCGGCCTCCGCGTTCCGTCCACACTTTACACAACACCATCTGAGCACAGGAGAGCAAGGCACACACAGACTTGGCATACGGTTTTCACATTTCATGTTCCTTGTGCACACTACAAATACATGTATGGTACAGGTTTACCCTGTATTTTCATTACAGGTTTACCCTCTAATCGGTCTGTGATCTGCTCGTGTGTAGAAACTTACACCCATCAACAGTTTCTATTTCACGTCGCCAGGCTACACAGGAAGTATATGATTAAACAAAATACGCCAATTAGTTTATGTTTAAAAAAAAGTTGCTAACATCAGCCACATTGACGTTGCACTATGTCAGACTAACGTGGCTAAATTAAGGTTAGGTACGACTTTAAGTTTACGTTTTCTAGTGTGCAACTTACCTTGAGCTCGCCTGCTCTTCAGACTCAAACGCTAACGTAACTCTTGAAAAACATGTCAGACAAGACGGGTACAAAATGCTTGTATCCTGAACAGACAGAACAGTGCAGCGAAAAAAAGTTCTCTTAGTCATACCGAAAGGAACGCTGGATGAACTAGATAACTTAGTTTATATTTGCGGCTTATTTTCAGGGAAACCGAATCTTGATCCTTCGCTGCATGTTTGCATTTTCTGAGGAAAACATTTCGTTTTTCGCGGGTTGTGGTTCGCCTTCGTCAAACAAGTGCTCATGGGCTATCGGCTGACACCTATAGGCGTGGAAGACGTACAACCTCGTTGGGGGAGGGTGTGTGTGTTCCGAAAGCCCCGACGTTAAACAACGATTGAAATGTAAAGGAATGATGGCAATTCAGTGTTGATATAACGTATTGTACATATATTGTTTGCCCGTTTCATTCATTAAGTAGTATTCATTCCAATAGAAAAAAAACTTTGCATCTAAAGGCCAACATTTTTTTATTTAAAAGAATGAAAACAAGATGCAGTTTAAAGAGTTCAAAATGTCGCCATATCAAATTCTTTTTCTCCATTTAACAAAGAGTGTAGGCCTACCTATCTAAGCCAGGAGGGGGCACTCTAAGTCCATCTCTTGTGCTCTCATCATCACAGGTGGAAAAACAGGATTCAAAGAGTTTAAAAAAGGACACTTTTGAACTATTCATACCCTCTCTCTCACTCGCTCTGTGTGTGTGTGTTTGTGTGAGAGAGAGAGAGAGCATTCATGTCCACTGTGCAGAGTCAGGCTTCGGTCAGGTCCCTGTGTGTGTGTGTGTGTGTGTGTGTGTGTGTGTGTGTGTGTGTGTGTGTGTGTGTGTGTGTGTGTGTGTGTGTGTGTGTGTGTGTGTGTGTGTGTGTGTGTGTGTGTGTGTGTGTGTGTGAGTGCTTCAGGGATGAGGAGTTGAGGGGGTGCGGGGAACAACCCTAATCCCCCAGGAAAAGTGGGCAGGTTCTGTGCGCTTCAGGGGGAAGCTCTGCAAACTCAAAGCATCTGTCTCCGTGGCGGCCATGTTTGCTTCCCAGGACATGTTACTCTGGGCACAGAGCAATGACAGGGAGGAAAAACAGAGAGAAATTAAACAAACAGGGCAGAGGGAGAGGAGGGTCTGGCATCAAAGACGCCGTCGGTGCAGATGAAACAGCTGGGATATTCCCCCTGATTATACACACACACACACACACACACACACACACACACACACACACACACACACACACACACACATAGATACATACATACACATAGATACACAAAGCTACATTATCACAAGCACACACACACACACACACACACACACACAGAGTACAATAGGCTTTATTGTATATGATTCTTGTTTATCTCCTTGTATATTGCAAGTGTGTGCAAATGTGTAGGAATGTGACTGTATGAATGCGTGTCAATAAGTGTTTGTGTGTGTGTGTGTGTGTGTGTGTGTGTGTGTGGAGGTCCATCTTATCACAAAGAACGGGAAAGTGGAAACTCATTATGCTGACCCTCATATATGTGCAGACTCATCAGCAGATCCACACCGGAACTGAGCCAGAACTGAGCCAGAACTGGGCCGCTGCTGTCTGGGGAGGCATCTACTAGAGGAGAATGAAGAGACAGAGGGAGAGCTGGAGCGAGGGAGAGAGAGAGAGGGAAGGAGAGAAAGAGAAAGGGAGAGAGGGAGGGAGGGAGGGAGAGAAAACTAGAGATAGAGGGGGGAGAGAGAGAGAGAGAGGGAAGGAGAGAAAGAGAAAGGGAGAGAGGGAGGGAGGGAGGGAGGGAGAGAAAACTAGAGATAGAGGGGGGAGAGAGAGAGAACTGAGAAGAGCTTCTGAGTGAGACAAAGAGTGGAGGGGGTGGGTGGGTTGCAGGCAGAACTGCAGACACAGAAAGAAAGAAAAAGAAAGACTAAGTAATCATGTTAAGGAGAGCCCTCTGTATACGTGCTGCTGAGGTGAAGTGCAGTGAGAGCCCCCTGTATACGTGCTGCTGAAGAGGAGAGCCCCGTGCTGCTGGAGTGAAGTGCAGTGAGAGCCCCCTGTATACGTGCTGCTGAGGTGAAGTGCAGTGAGAGCCCCCTGTATACGTGCTGCTGAGGTGAAGTGCAGTGAGAGCCCCCTGTATACGTGCTGCTGAGGTGAAGTGCAGTGAGAGCCCCCTGTATACGTGCTGCTGAGGTGAAGTGCAGTGAGAGCCCTCTGTATACGTGCTGCTGAGGTGAAGTGCAGTGAGAGCCCCCTGTATACGTGCTGCTGAGGTGAAGTGAGAGCCCTCTGTATACGTGCTGCTGAAGAGGAGAGCCCCGTGCTGCTGTAGTGAAGTGCAGGCTGGAGTCTCTGGTGAGATCCCGGCAACTCTGTGGCGCCAGGCAACGCACCAGTCAGCCTTCATCGGCGCTAGCTCTTCGTCGGCGCTAGCTCTTCGTCAGCGCTAGCTCTTCGTCGGCGCTAGCTCTTCATCGGTGCGAGCTCTTCATCGGTGCGAGCTCTTCATCGGTGCGAGCTCTTCATCGGTGCGAGCTCTTCATCGGTGCGAGCTCTTTGATGTCGGTTTGGTGGGTTTCTGGCTTTAGGGGATGACCGGCTCCCTCTTTCCGTTAAGATTCCACACACACACACACACACACACCAGATCAACCCACTCTCTGATGCCCTGTCCTGTTTAGATGGCTGTGCTATCCACACACACACACACACACTCACACACACACACACTGATCCCCTGACGGTTCAAATGGCTATACTGTGTTGGTATGGAGCTTTGGGGAATGGGGAAACACAAGCATCTAATGACCACTGGTACAGCATATCCTTGTACCGTGTGGAGACAAATGGTTCCATATACACACACACACACACACTCTCTCTCACACACACACACACACACACACACACATATATATCCACACACCCTTCCACATAATCTGTATGCATTCACAGCTTTCAAAAACTGCCAACTGTCTTCACTGCAAAAAATGCCCCTCTAGATTTAAGACAAATAATTACATATTTAAGCAGGATTCTGCTTAAAACAAGCAAATTTGGCTGCCAGTGCGTTAAGCAAATTTGGCTTGTTAAGATTTCTTAAAATAAGTAATATTTGCTTGAAATAGGTAAAAATAACCTTACCAAGAAAGCACTAGGTAAGTACAATTTAGCTAGAAACAAGACCAATTAGATTTTTCATCTCAATATAAGAGTAATAACACTAGGTTAGAAAAGCATTTTTTGCAGTGTTCATCTTAAGTTCTATGACACTAAATGCAAAGGAAGCATGGTAGTCTATTTGAGGACAGTGGTCAGTTCAAGGTTTATGTGTGTTAGTAACA
>NC_137920.1:78483112-78485612 GCF_963457725.1 Sprattus sprattus
ACACACACACACACACACACACACACACGCACTTCTGTAGAGGCTAAGATAACGCTCTGACCCAAGCCCATAAACATGAAGCCGACTCCAGACCTCTAGCTCCTCATGTTCGCCTCCTCCGCATCCTAAAACCTCCCCTTAATCCCCGTCCTCAGATTCCTGCTCCCGTGCCTGCCTGTCTGCCCTCCCCTCCGCCCAGCGCACCGCAGCGCACCGCCGCGCACCGCCACTCTCCTCCAGCAGGGGGAGCTGCTGCTCCTGCTCAGGCCCGTGCCCTGTGTGTCAGCTCTCCCGGGGTCTGAGAAGAAGAAGTGGCCTCTCGGAGTCCGCTAAGAGCCAGGGGATCAGGGCATGTTCCTCCCTCCGCTGCCTGAGCCTCAGAGCCTGGGGGTGTGTACTGATTAAATACCACATCTGCTCTCCACTGCCCGCACATACACACACACCAACACACACACACACACACACACGCTCCCGCTCCCGCTCACACTGATCACCAGGCCTCAGGTATATACATGAAGAAGTAAACACCAACAAATAAATAATAAACATTACTGTATAAATATGTACGTAAACACACACAGATGAGGCCCACAGACACACACAGGTGAAGCTCACAGACACACACAGATGAAGCTCACAGACACACACAGATGAAGCTCACAGACACACACAGATGAAGCTCACAGACACACACAGATGAAGCTCACAGACACACACAGATGAAGCTCACAGACACACACAGATGAAGCTCACAGACACACACAGGGAGAGCTCAGCGCTCCAGATCAGCATCGCCTCCTCTGGTGAGTCCATCTCACCTCCTTCAGTGATCATCTTCAGGCTCCAGATCAGCATCGCCTCCTCTGGTGAGTCCTTCAACACTGCACTGTCTCAGTTCTCAGAGATGCAGGGCATGTAACATAGGATGGCCATTGTGTAAGGCCCCTGTGAGGCTACTAGCACACAGACACATACAGATGAAGCCCATAGGATGGCCATTGTGTAAGGCCCCTGTGAGGCTACTAGCACACAGACACATACAGATGAAGCCCATAGGATGGCCATTGTGTAAGGCCCCTGTGAGGCTCCTAACACACACACATTAACGTCTTTTCCTGAATATGAACAGAACGTTTGTCATTATGCTGTCGCTGATTGTGGAAGAATAAGTCGGCCTGTTGATGCAAATCCTCCAGTTTTTGGGTCTTTTTAAAGTGACTCGAGTTTCACCCTTCTGGATGGTAAAGTCAATGTCATGGTAACTTAATGCTCTTCTTTTTGTTTGTTTATATTGATCACGTTTTCATTTAAGCTTATGTAAATTGTTCTAAAATCCTTGTGCATATTCTTTCAGTGTGCAGCCTTTACTGTCATTTCCACGTTGTTATCGTAGGCTTAGGATCAGACTCACACACACACACACACACACACATCTGTGAAACAGTACGTGGATTTGGTTTAGTGAAGGGCTGCTTTCATTTCCGGCTCTTTCCTCGCAGGCTTTGCTGTTGTGAGAGTGTGAAAGCTCCGCTTGTGAACAAGGCTGTGAAAGCTCCGGTGAGCTTGGAGGAGCTGAGAGGAGAGGAAGAGAGAGGAGAGGAGAGAGGAGAGGAAGAGAGAGGAGAGGAGAGGAGAGGAGAGGAGAGGAGAGGAGAAGAGAAGAAGGGTGGGAAGAGGAGGAGAGAGGAGAGGAGTAGGGAGGGGGGAGGAGGAGAGAGGAGAGGAGAAGAGAAGAGAGGAGAGGAGAGGAGAGGAGAGGAGAAGAGAAGAGAGAGGAGAAGGGAGGGGAGAGGAAAAGAGAGGAGAGAGAGGAGAGGAGAAGGAAGGAGAGATGCAAGGAGAGGAAGAGAGAGGAGAGGAGTAGGGAGGGGAGAGAGAGGAGAGGAGAAGAGAGGAGAAGGGAGGGGAGAGGAGGAGAGAGGAGAAGGGAGGGGAGAGGAGAAGAGAGAGGAGAAGAGAGGAGAAGAGAGGAGAGAGAGGAGAGAAGAAGGGTGGGAAGAGGAGGAGAGAGGAGAGGAGAGGAGAAGGAAAGAGGGGGATAAAGGGGAGGAAGGGAGAGGAGGGGAGAAGAGAGGAGAGGTGAAGGAAAGAGGGGGATAAAGGGGAGGAAGGGAGAGGAGGAGAGAGGAGAGGAGAGGAGAAGGAAGGAGAGAGATAAAGGGAGAGGAGAAGAGAGGAGAGGAGAGGAGAGGAGGAGAGGAGCAGAGCGCGGACAGAGGAGAAGAGAGGAGAGGAGAGGAAAAGGTAGGGGGGGGGGAGAGTGGGATGTCCGTCAGCTGTGTGTCGGCTGCGGCGCTGCTGCCAAACACAACACTCTGGTCTGGCCCTGATGGGGCACCCCGGCTCTGCCCTAATCCCCCCAGGTTCTCCCCTGCACGGCTCTCAACTCACACGGCCGTTTAAAAATAGAGGGGTCAAAGTTCAAGCCTGCGGCTGGATTTACTGTCTTATCATTATCACGGAAGGAACCGGCACCGCCTCTGGAACCAGGAGAGGA
>NC_137920.1:78490612-78493112 GCF_963457725.1 Sprattus sprattus
GGCTTTCTCAAAGGGAAACCAGACTAATTAAAGTCAGCCAATTGTTCCTGCTGCCGGCTCTTAAGCCCTTAAGACTAATGCCTTCCCCCTGTTTTCTACATGACTAGTATGTCTGAAGGTGAAAGATTTGGCCCTCTGTTGCATCCTAGGATGGCTGTACTCTTCATTCGCAAGGGGGAATACATTAAAGTTAGTACGTAAATTGGCGTACTAAAGTGTTGAAAAATATGCACATATTGACAGTGACCACATCGGCTAATTGATTTTAAACAAAGCCTTCTAATAAGAAAGAACAACATAGGCTACGGCCTCTTTTCTTTTCTCTTTTCTTTTTAGATGAAAAACAAGAAAGCGCTAGTTCACTGTCCAAAGCGAAACGTCTCCTAAACGCGTGATGTGCGCGACAGCATCTTTTCAGCTTTTTTTTTGTGTGTGTTGTGTCCAGCAATTTATCAAAGATCTCTGAATCCACATTTTCTCTATAACTCCTTTAGTGCACAAATGTCCATATGTCCTGCTTCAGACTATGATTAAGAATCATATTTAGTCGAGGAAAGAGAACGACTATGGACCTCAAATACATGAACAAAAGAAGTCTAGGTGAAAATAAGATTCAAAAGTCTACCGTGTGCTGTCGTCGTGCAAATGTTAAAATATGAACTTAGGGAAATTGCCAGTCACAGTCTGAAAACCGGTATAGGCCCTCGTATGTGTGTTATGTTTAATTACTCAGCCACAAACTTTCATGTCATAAGTTATTCATATTTTCATGTCCGCTGAAAAGCAGATGTTCGCTTGTGGGCCATTGTTATTTTTCTGTCCTAAATTGCTATGGGGCCTATTCAGCTTTTCTCATCCAACTACATAAAAACGGGTCAAGCGAGAATATCAACGACGCTGGGCGTCTGCTCTCGTGTCTGCAGCAGTCAGACTCCGGCGCGGGAAGTGCACGCCTGTCAGGACTCTCTCTCCAGCAACAAACAACAAATCGTTCATTACCACCGACCTCTCACGCGGAGATCCAGCCTTGGCGCGACCCGAGACTGTCTGATCAATCTCGCGACTCAGCGGAACTCCGCCAACACAAACCTCTGCTCCATTTGTGAAAGCACTGATCGACTGCAGAAGAGTAAAACAAATACCATGGTAACAGACCGTGTGACAAAAAATGATTACGCGGCACTAACATAGTAATAATAATTTGTATTTAATAATACAAATTATTATTATTATTCGTATTATTTTAGTTGTTATTATTATTATTTTGCTAAAAAATATGTTGAATTCTAATATTCTAATATTCCCATTGACTTCCATCACAGGTCAAAATATGAAATATATATCAGACAAGAAGCATTACAAGCATATAATTGTATCCAACCATTAAAACTACACAATTTCTGTCAGGTACGTGTAATTCATTTATTTGTATTTTTTTTTCATAAACCTAGTATCCTTTTATACATTTGAGATGGCGGTCAGAGGTAAAATGTCGTGCCCGTCTTCAAAACTGAGACCTCCGACTTCTTTCAGTGCAAATAACACTTCAGTGCATTATTCCACAAATCACTGACAAAAGCATGTTTACTCATGCAGCCCGCTTACGGTATTAGCACGGATAACGAAACGGCTTCATGAGCTACCTGTGTGAAAGATTCATCCACCCAGGGTCAGCCGAGCCAGCCCGGGTGATGGATGCGCACACATCCTATAGAACTCGTTTACAGCTGTTCATGAAAACACGCAATCAGAAGCGAAATTGTTCTCAGAATCGGATACACCCAAATGTAAAGACAACTCTGAGACCTGAGTTTCCTCAAAATTCACATGAACTTGTTTTATCCAATTTTTCAGGCCTATTTCAGTGCTCTATTATAGTGCTCGATTTTATTCCACAGTCGCAATGGGCCTTTTATACGAAACTCATCATATGTAGCCTATCTTTGTTTGCTCGTTTGAAGTTCGATCCGTTGCGAAATTTCAAGAAGTCCGAGGTATTACAATTTAAGGGAAAATGTAACAAGGATCACATACTCAGTCGACTGGGTGAGAATGGTTAGACATAGAATGCCATGCCATCTAAGCTCGGTTCAGGCCACGCAGAAAGCCGTTTGTTCACTCTAGTGTTTTTTTCTTCATATAAATCATTACACGAGACACGCATCGCTGTATATTCGTTTTAACCCGACCGTCGCTTTCCTCCTGCTGTTTCTTAAGGCGCTCTCTAAGCTCTACAGGTCCGCTGGTTCAGTCGGCCGCAGCGGCCACTTCGGGCCTAGCTTCACATGACGAACTGGTTCCCTGTCAACTGCGGTGGAATTAACCCAGAGCGGGGATGGTGGGCAAAGCTGTGTGGAAAGAGAGAAAGAGAAAGAGTTGGGGGTTGGTTGCGGATTTGTCCAACGCCAACACAAAAGAGATGAATATGTTACCGCAGAACTGCCGCTGTGATCCAAAGTCACCCAGAAAAAAATAAATCTATCCCTGTAGATTCCATGCA
>NC_137920.1:78500612-78503112 GCF_963457725.1 Sprattus sprattus
TTTGAGGGGTCGGAGTGGTAGGAGCGCATAAGACAGAGCCCAAGTAGACCAGGCCGCAATCACACTAGTAATTATTCACACTAATTATTACCACACACACACCCACATCCCCACACACACACACCCACACACACATGTTGTTACAGTAAGTGTGATACGTGTTTCATTGTTCACTGTGTGAATGTATGTTAAACTGCCATAGGTGGATGTCAGAGACACACCAGGAGCAATGCAGCAGCCTAACACTTATCTTCTGGATTACTGGCCTTTAAACAACATTCATCACACACTCACAAACACCTATAAACAACCACACACACAGACACACACACACACACACACACACACACACACACACACACACACACACACACACACACACACACACACACACACACACACACACACACACACACACACACACACACACACACACACACACACACACACACACACACACACACACACACACACACACAGAATGAACGCTTTAAACATACACACTCACTGTCAGCATTTAAAAAGGAAAGATTGTAGGTATTTTTGAGTAAATACATCCATTCCTGCGTATTCAGTTAAAGAACAAATATATGAATTTGGTCAGAGATCGACACACACACGCACACATACATGCACAAAGAGAGAAAGAGAGAGAAAAAAAAAGAGAAAACGAAGAAAGACAGAACGAATAAACACCTTTGTAGGAGCCGCATTTAGGTTTTTGTATTT
Source organism: Sprattus sprattus (assembly GCF_963457725.1). Classification (NCBI taxonomy): domain Eukaryota; kingdom Metazoa; phylum Chordata; class Actinopteri; order Clupeiformes; family Clupeidae; genus Sprattus; species Sprattus sprattus. The sequence continues at coordinate 78,501,342 of NC_137920.1, forward strand.
TGTAATGATTTATTGATTTTTCCTTTTATGGAATTTCGAGTGTGCGCTCTCTATAGGTGGTGACGGTGCCACCCTTTAAAAGGCTGCCAGACGGGCATGACGAGGAGAAGGCGGGACGCAAAATACCGTCATTGACCGTGAAGCTGAGGCGTGAAGCTGAGGCCTAACCACGCTGTCCCCATTTGGACCCGTGCAATTGTTTGGACTTTAAAACTTTGATACTGCAATTGCATCCTTATTTTTGTAACGTTTTTCTGCAATAAAACCGGCAACATTATACAGTCAAACTCCCTTTTGCGTTGGGTTATTTGGACAGAGCTACGAGTCTTGACCACGCTCCCCCCGCTTTCTCCATGGTGGCAAATCAAGGATATAGGGCATAGGAATAGGATTGGATTGGGTTTCTTAAAGGAAGAAACCCAAAAGCTGTTTTTTGCCACTACAACCTTATATATACATAGTCTTTGTCAACTCATAGAAAAAAAGGATCATAGGTCTTATTGAGTAAATACATCACTTCCAGCCATTACAAAACACAAAGTCATCTGTGTTGAATATTTGTACTTGCATGTACACTTTTGTGAAGTCTTTGGGTATTATATAATCACATTTAATCAGTGATAGTTTAATTAATGGAAGATAAGCAAATACACACAAACATACACACACACACACACACACACACAAACACACACACATTACAGTTACAGTTGTTACTGTACATTTTAGCAGCCTAAAGTGACCCTGTGCAGAGAACACATTCACACCCTAGGACACACACACACACACACACACACACACACACACACACACACACACACACACACACACACACACACACACAGTTACAGTAAGTGTGATGAATGTAGCTTTTCCTTAACAGCCGGATCCCTCTGTGTGTATGTGTGTGTGTGTGTGTGTGTGTGTCCTTGTTTGTGTCTGTGTGTGTCTGTGTGTGTTTGTGTGTATGTCCGTGTGTGTGTGTGTGTGTCCTTGTTTGTGTATGTGTGTGTGTGTCCGTGTCAGTGTGGCCTTGTTTGTGTCTGTGTGTGTTTGTGTGCATGTGTGTGCGTGTGTCCGTGTGTGTGTGTCCTTGTTTGTGTGTGTGTGTGTGTGTGCGTGTGTGTGTGTGTGTCCTTGTGTGTGTGTGTGTCCTTGTTTGTGTGTGTGTGTGTGTGTGTGTGTGCGTGTGTCCGTGTGGGTGTGTCCTTGTTTGTGTGTGTGTGTGTGTGTGTGTGTTAGGAGTGGCCTTTACTGTAATACAAGGCAGGATTGTGGTCACCTGCTCATTGTGTTTCAGTCTCACACACCTTTGCAAAAATAACATCCTCCTCATGTTGGAAATGTCATTAGGGCCATTTGACATCTGTACTGGACCGTGACAAACTGTGTGTGTGTGTGTGTGTGTGTGTGTGTGTGTGTGAGAGAGAGAGAGAGAGTTTTTCATGTCAGTCATTAATAAAACACTCCTACCTCTCGCTGTTTGCACACGGATTTACCTCCGGTAGATTTCTGCGACGGTTGGCATGGGCTGCATGAGTGTGTGTGTGTGTGTGTGTGTATGTGTGCATGAGTGCGTGTGTGTGTGTGCATGAGTGCGTGTGTGTGTGTGTGTGTGTGCATGAGTGCGTGTTTGTGTGTCCTTCTTTTAAATCACGGTACAAGATGAAGATTGATTGATAGGTGGGGTGAGGTATTGGCATGACGTGGCATGTGTGTGTTTGTGTGTGTGGATGTGGGTGAGGTGCCTGTAAGGGACGGTTTGTGTGTG
>NC_137920.1:78520612-78523112 GCF_963457725.1 Sprattus sprattus
TATAGCTTTCCCAAGACTGATGGGCTGTCAGTACCTTCTTCCTGATGTTCTCGGATATCTTGTTTCCTCTCGGCATTGTTGATCTGTGTGGGTACACCTTGGCACTACGGGAGTTTGGTTGGTTTCCTCTCTCTTTTAATATGTGTTGCCCAACCCTTTTCCTAAGGATGTCTCAGTTGATCTGTTTACTTAATTGACTAATTAAGCACCCAAATATGTTTCACCGAATCTGTTACCTGCTTGACTTAACCAATAAAGCTGGGCATTCACTTACTTTTGAAAATACACTAATTCCATGTTTCATGTAGTTTTTTGGCTACTCAAACAATTCCGTCGAAACAAGTACATGCAAATGATAAACATAAACAAAATTAGTGATGAAAAAAATTTAAATTCATGGTAAAACAACAGAAAACTCTTAAGTCTCAAGGGGTTCACATACTTTCAAGTGGCACTGTATGTTAGTGAGATGTACTATATTTGTGTTTGTGGGAAAGTGTATGTGCGTGTGTGTGCATGTGAGTGTTTCGGTGTGTGTGTGGGTGCGTGTGTGTGGCAATCTGAATGATGATGGCAGTCAGAGAAATCACAGTCCTGCCTTAGACACACTTTACTGAGACTTCCCCCCTCTCCTCTGTGTGTGTGTGTGTGTGTGTGTGTGTGTGCATGTGTGTGTGCATGTGTGTGTGTGTGTGTGTGTGTGTGTGTGTGTGTGTATGTGTGTGTGTGTGTGTGTGTGTGTGTGTCTGTGTTCTCTCCAGCTGGGCTCTCCTCTGCTATTCCTGTCTTTCTCTTGTCTTCCCCTCCTCCTTATCTTTCCATCTCTTTCCTCAACCACACACACACACACACACACACACACACACACACACACACACACACACACACACACACACACACACACACACACACACACACACACACACACACACACACAACCACTCTACTTCCTGCAAAACCGTTTCCAACTGTGCCTTTTCATCACTGAGTTTGCGGGCATTACATAAACTCACACACACATGCACTCGTATTCCATCATATTTAGCATCTCCAGTGCCATGGTCTCACGCTTCTCACTCTGTCTCAGTCCTCTCCAGTGCCAGTGTGAATGACCCCCAATAGAAGCTCACTGCTATAGTCACACTACTCCAGGCCTACTGTAATACTCACTGCTATAGTCACACTACTCCAGGCCTACTGTAATACTCACTGCTATACTCACACTACTCCAGGCCTACTGTCATACTCACTGCTATACTCACACTACTCCAGGCCTACTCACTGCTATACTCACACTACTCCAGGCCTACTGTAATATTCACTGCTATAGTCACACTACTCCAGGCCTACTGTCATACTCACTGCTATACTCACACTACTCCAGGCCTACTCACTGCTATACTCACACTACTCCGGGCCTACTGTCATACTCACTGCTATAGTCACACTACTCCAGGCCTACTGTAATACTCACTGCTATAGTCACACTACTCCAGGCCTACTGTCATACTCACTGCTATAGTCACACTACTCCAGGCCTACTGTAATACTCACTGCTATACTCACACTACTCCAGGCCTACTCACTGCTATACTCACACTACTCCAGGCCTACTCACTGCTATAGTCACACTACTCCAGGCCTACTGTCATACTCACTGCTATAGTCACACTACTCCAGGCCTACTGTAATACTCACTGCTATAGTCACACTACTCCAGGCCTACTGTAATACTCACTGCTATAGTCACACTACTCCAGGCCTACTGTCATACTCACTGCTATACTCACACTACTCCAGGCCTACTGTAATACTCACTGCTATACTCACACTACTCCAGGCCTACTCACTGCTATACTCACACTACTCCAGGCCTACTGTCATACTCACTGCTATAGTCACACTACTCCAGGCCTACTGTCATACTCACTGCTATAGTCACACTACTCCAGGCCTACTGTCATACTCACTGCTATAGTCACACTACTCCAGGCCTACTGTAATACTCACTGCTATACTCACACTACTCCAGGCCTACTGTCATACTCACACTACTCCAGGCCTACTCACTGCTATACTCACACTACTCCAGGCCTACTGTCATACTCACTGCTATAGTCACACTACTCCAGGCCTACTGTCATACTCACTGCTATACTCACACTACTCCAGACCTACTGTCATACTCACTGCTATAGTCACACTACTCCAGGCCTACTCACTGCTATACTCACACTACTCCAGGCCTACTGTCATACTCACTGCTATAGTAACACTACTCCAGGCCTACTGTCATACTCACTGCTATACTCACACTACTCCAGGCCTACTGTCATACTCACTGCTATACTCACACTACTCCAGGCCTACTGTAATACTCACTGCTATAGTCACACTACTCCAGGCCTACTGTCATACTCACTGCTATACTCACACTACTCCAGGCCTACTGTCATACTCACTGCTATAGTCACACTACTCCAGGCCTACTGTAATACTC
>NC_137920.1:78531599-78536599 GCF_963457725.1 Sprattus sprattus
CACACTCACACACTCACACACTCACACACTCACACACACTCACACACTCACACACACACACACACACACTCACACACTCACACACACACACACACACACACACACACACACAGACGTGAGCAGATCTACATACACACATCCCAGACTAAGAGCAGAGCATTCCGACCCTCCCTATAGAAGGCTAGAGTCATAAACTCACTTCATTAATGCTGCTAGGTCTATTTCTAGATCACAGAAAGAGAGAGAGACCTGGGCCTGATATATGTTTACTTCTCTCTCTCTCTCTCTCTCTCTATCTCTCTCTTTCTCTCTCTCTCTCTCTCTTTCTCTCTCTCTCTCTCTCTGTCTCTCTGTCTCTCTCGCTCCCTGTGCGTGCGTAGTGGTGGGAAACTGCTGTGGTTCCTCTGGGTGAAGTTAACCAGAGATCTCCTCCTCACATACCCTCTGCCCCACTCACCTGGGAACCAGAGAGACAGAGAGAGAGAGAGGGGGAGGGAGAGAGAGAGAGGGAGGGAGAGAGAGAGAGGGAGGGAGAGAGAGGAGAGGAGGTAGAAGGGAAAAAGGAGTTTAGAAAAAGACAGACAGACAGAGAGGTGAGGAGGAGAGGGAGGGGGGATTACAGAGGAGACGGAAAGAGGGAAAGAGAGACAGAGAGACATTGGAACGGAGAAACAGACAGACTGAGGAAGGGAGGATGGATGATGGTCAGAAGGGAAGAATTAAAAGAGAGTAAAGTAGACAGACAAACAGAAGGAAAGATATCTGGAGGAGATATGGAGAGAGAGAGAGAGAGAGAGAGAGAGAGAGAGAGAAGAAGAAAACAGACAGGCAAGGGAGGTGGAAAGCTAGAAAAGGAGTGGAGAGAGACAGGGAAACAGAGGGGGAAGAGGGAGAGAAAGAGAGAGAGAGAGGGAGAGAGAGAGGGAAACAGAGGGGGAAGAGGGAGAGAAAGAGAGAGAGAGAGAGAGAGTGAAACAGAGGGGGAAGAGGGAGAGAAAGAGAGAGAGAGAGGGAAACAGAGGGGGAAGAGGGAGAGAAAGAGAGAGAGAGAGAGAGAGAGGGAAACAGAGGGGGAAGAGGGAGAGAAAGAGAGAGAGAGAGAGAGAGTGAAACAGAGGGGGAAGAGGGAGAGAAAGAGAGAGAGAGAGGGAAACAGAGGGGGAAGAGGGAGAGAAAGAGAGAGAGAGAGAGGGAAACAGAGGGGGAAGAGGGAGAGAAAGAGAGAGAGAGAGAGAGAGTGAAACAGAGGGGGAAGAGGGAGAGAAAGAGAGAGAGAGAGAGAGAGAGGGAAACAGAGGGGGAAGAGGGAGAGAAAGGAGAGAGAGAGGGAAACAGAGGGGGAAGAGGGAGAGAAAGAGAGAGAGAGAGAGAGAGAGAGAGAGGGAAACAGAGGGGGAAGAGGGAGAGAAAGAGAGAGAGAAAGAGAGATAGGAGAGAGAGAAAGGAGAGAGAGAGGGAAACAGAGGGGGAAGAGGGAGAGAAAGAGAGAGAGAGAGAGAGGGAAACAGAGGGGGAAGAGGGAGAGAAAGAGAGAGAGAGAGAGAGAGAGGGAAACAGGGGGAAGAGGGAGAGAAAGAGAGATAGGAGAGAGAGAGAAAGGAGAGAGAGAGGGAAACAGAGGGGGGAAAGTGAGAGAGAGAGAGAGAGACAGAGAGACAGTGAGAGAGTGAGAGGGAAACAGAGGTGAGAGAGGGAGAGAAAGAGAGAGAGAGAGAGAGGGAAACAGAGGGGGGAAAGAGGGAAAGAAAGACGTAAATTGAGTTAGAGAGAGAGATAACAGAAGAGAGACAGAATAAGAGACAGAGAGAGAGAAATGGGGGCGCTCAAAGCCCAGCGCTGTGTGTGTGTGTGTGTGTGTGTGTGTGTGTGTGTGTGTGTGTGTGTGTGTGTGTGTGTGTGTGTGTGTGCTTTTATGTGCAGGCTAACGAGGCCGTGTTTGTGTGAGTTTTATCAGCGCCCTGAGCCTGGCCACTTTATGGCGCAGATTCCCCTTTATCTGATAAAGATGCCAGAGTTCTCCCAGAGTCCTTCCAGCTCAGTCTATCCCATTCCCATTCCCAGGACCGGCACATGTGGAATTTCCAGGCCCCGCAGTAAATCCTCTTCCGGCCGACAACCTTTCCTGAGCGACTGGCGTTTGGACAGAGGATGGAATGCATCTTCTACCTCAGCGTCCCTTTGACTTCTTCTCAGGGAAACACAAGTGCTCTGTTCTTTTCTATAAATTACACCTCCGCTCCTTGCTCCGGCAGACAGGATGGAGAACAGAGGATCAGAGAGAGAGAGGGAGGGAGAGATAGAGGGAAGGAGAGAGGGAGAGAGAGATAGAGGAATGGAGAGAGGGAGGGAGGGAGGGATAGAGGGAGGGAGAGAGAGAGGGAGGGAGGGAGGGAGAGATGGAGAGAGAGATAGAGGGAAGGAGAGAGGGAGAGAGAGATAGAGGAATGGAGAGATAGAGGGAGGGAGAGATAGAGGGAGGGAGGGAGAGATAGAGGGAGAGAGAGAGAGAGGGAGGGAGAGATAGAGGGAAGGAGAGAGGGAGGGAGAGAGAGGAGAGGCCAAATGGCAAGTTTTGCAGGGAAGACAAACAGACCAAACAAGCATTCAGGTCATTCTAGTCATCATCAGGAGAATGCACTCGGGACGAGAGGGAGTGCCCAGACAGACGGACGGACCGACGGACGGACAGACAGACAGACAGTCAGGCAGACAGACAGACAGACAGGCAGGCAGGCAGACAGACAGACAGGCAGGCAGGCAGACAGACAGACAGACAGACAGACAGGTAGACAGACAGACAGGCAGGCAGACAGACAGACAGACAGACAGGCAGACAGACAGACAGACAGACAGACAGTCAGGCAGACAGACAGACCCCCAGCCAGACAGACAGACAGACAGTCAGGCAGACAGACAGACAGACAGTCAGGCAGACAGACAGGCAGGCAGGCAGACAGACAGACAGACAGACAGACAGACAGACAGACAGACAGACAGGCAGACAGACAGACAGGCAGGCAGACAGACAGACAGACAGACAGACAGACAGACAGACAGACAGGCAGACAGGCAGGCAGACAGACAGACAGACAGACAGACAGACAGACAGACAGACAGACAGACAGACAGACAGACAGACAGAGAGAAAGACAGACAGACAGACAGACCTTTAGTCCAGCAGAACCTCTACTCACCCTCTGTGGGTGTGACCACCACTGGTCTCATCAGGGCCAAAGAGTCCAGTGTGTGTGTGTGTGTGTGTCTCAGTCTTCGCACCCATGGCAAAGCCACTCACACACTCTCAGATGCTTCATATGAGGCTGCTTAAAGCTCTCTCTCTCTCTCTCACACACACACACACACACACATTCTCTTCACACACTCATACCTCTCCCACAGCACGTCTACAGTAAAACGGCTTGACTTGACATGTCATGATCCATGCTTGTTTGTCAAACATGGCAGAGATTAAAACTTCAGGAGAACGGGGAATGCTGCCAGTGGGTGCATTGGGATGAAAAGCTACCTGTCCTTCACCTGGATGGGACTAGAGGCAAAGCTACCTGTCCTTCACCTGGATGGGACTAGAGGCAAAGCTACCTGTCCTGCACCTGGATGGGACTAGAGGCAAAGCTACCTGTCCTTCACCTGGATGGGACTAGAGGCAAAGCTACCTGTCCTGCACCTGGATGGGACTAAAGGCAAAGCTACCTGTCCTCCTTCTGGATAGGACTAGAGGCAAAGCTACCTGTCCTCCGTCTGATGGGACTAGAGGCAAAGCTACCTGTCCTCCGTCTGATGGGACTAGAGGCAAAGCTACCTGTCCTCCGTCTGAATGGGACTAGAGGCAAAGCTACCTGTCCTTCACCTGAATGGGACTAGAGGCAAAGCTACCTGTCTGTCTGAATGGGACTAGAGGCAAAGCTACCTGTCCTCCGTCTGAATGGGACTAGAGGCAAAGCTAGCTGTCTGTCTGAATGGGACTAGAGGCAAAGCTACCTGTCTGTCTGAATGGGACTAGAGGCAAAGCTACCTGTCTGTCTGAATGGGACTAGAGGCAAAGGTGACTGTGAACTCACTGCTTCCAGAGGTGAACCCAAACTAAAACTCAAGTGCAGGAAAAGCACTAGAGCCCCCAAACCCAAATCCACTGGTGTGCTCAGTTCACTGAGACATAAGGTGCTCAGACACTTGGGCTTGACTGATATGAAAGGCATGGTTGATCACAACGTTCCCCAAACTCACACTGGACTTACGGTAAAAACAGAACCATGAGGAACAAGAACCATGAGGAACAAGAGAGAACCATGAGGAACAAGACTAACATCATTAGAACCGCGAGGAACAAGACTAACATCATTAGAACCAACAAGACTAACATCATTAGAACCAACAAGACTAATATCATTAGAACCATGAGGAACAAGACTAACATCATTAGAACCATGAGGAACAAGACTAACATCATTAGAACCAACAAGACTAATATCATTAGAACCATGAGGAACAAGACTACCATCATTAGAACCATGAGGAACAAGACTAACATCATTAGAACCAACAAGACTAATATCATTAGAACCATGAGGAACAAGACTAACATCATTAGAACCATGAGGAACAAGACTAATATCATTAGAACCAACAAGACTAATATTATTAGAACCATGAGGAACAAGACTAACATCATTAGAACCAACAAGACTAATATCATTAGAACCATGAGGAACAAGACTAACATCATTAGAACCATGAAGAACAAGACTAACATCATTAGAACCATGAGGAACAAGACTAACATCATTAGAACCAACAAGACTAATATTATTAGAACCATGAGGAACAAGACTACCATCATTAGAACCAACAAGACTAATATCATTAGAACCATGAGGAACAAGACTAACATCATTAGAACCATGAGGAACAAGACTAACATCATTAGAACCAACAAGACTAATATCATTAGAACCATGAGGAACAAGACTAACATCATTAGA